>NC_041397.2:84557627-84640127 GCF_900747795.2 Erpetoichthys calabaricus | reverse complement strand
TAGTCAAAGTCCTGACCTGAATCCAATTGAGATGCTATGGCATGACCTTAAAAAGGCAGTTCATGCTAGAAAACCCTCAAATAAAGCTGAATTACAACAATTTTGCAAAGATGAGTGGACCAAAATTCCTCCAGAGCGCTGTAAAAGACTCATTGCAAGTTATTGCAAACGCTTGATTGCAGTCATTGCTGCTAAGGGTGGCCCAACCAGTTATTAGGTTCAGGGGGCAATTACTTTTCCACACAGGGCCATGTAGGTTTGGATTTTTTTTCTCCCTAAATAATAAAAACCACCATTTACAAACTGCATTTCGTGTTTACTTGTGTTATATTTGACTAATGGTTAAATGTGTTTGATGATCAGAAACATTTTGTGTGACAAACATGCAAAAGAATAAGAAATCAGGAAGGGGGCAAATAGTTTTTCACACCACTGTATGTATGTATATATATATATATATGACAGCAACACTCATAACAATGACAACACAATTACATTGACAATCATGTTACGTTATTTTTAAAATGTTTCCTTTACTTTTTCATAACCTCTTTAACACACTACTTCTCCGCTGCGAAGCGCGGGTATTTTGCTAGTTCTGTAATAATCAGGATAGAACTGAGGGTGTAGAGGTGACTGAACACTTGCATCAAGTAACCATAATATAATACAGTTCTCAGTGTGTTTTGAAAGAGTGTGGATACAAACACTAAAACTGTTAGGTTTAACTTTGTTGCATCTGCACAAAATTTGTTTTACCAAAGTCTAAGGAGGATAGACTGGGATAAGCTTTTAAACATTGGACAGCAGAGGGGTAGTGGAACAGGCTTAATATTTTACATGTAATGCAGGATAGGTACCTACCTACATTTGGAATTAGAAGGAAATTTAAAAATACTCTGCAATGGTTTAATAAAGTGTTAAAAAACAAGCTACAAAGGAATATACAGCTGTATAAGACATATAAGACTAATAACTCCAATCTGAATCGTAAGGCATACGAAAACATGAGGGCAATCATTAAGAAAGATATAGAGGCGGCTAAAAGACAGAGTGGAATATAGCAGAAAGGCAAAAGATAACCCAAAGGGATTCTTTCATTATTTTAGTAATAAAAGAACAGTCAAGGAGGAGATGAAGTGCATCAGGAATAGTAAAGGTGAAAAAGGGGAAAAAATAGTGGATTCTCTAAACTCGCATTTTTCTGAGATCTTCACAAGTGAGGAAGTAGATAACCTCAAAGAAATAAAAGGGACTACTAAGGATGTACTGCACAATTTAGAAATTGTATAAGGAGAAGTACTTTTTAGATTAAATAGGCTGAAATCAAACAAATCACCAGGACCACATAATGATTACCTCAAGTCTTTAAGAAGGCTACCGAGTACATATATAAACCCTTGACACATATTTTTAGAAAGTCACTGCACACTGGGGAGATTCTGAAGGACTGGAAAATGGCAAATATTGCCCCATTATATAAAAAGGGTGACTGGGCAGATCCAAGAAACTATAGGCCATGTCACACACGTGCACATGGATGATGGTTTACAGGCTCAAATAGTGTTATTTAGCAGACAAGACCGGGGGCTGGCATCGCAACTGATCCTCTTGTTTCCTCTGCGTCTCAGTGACATCACTACTGAACCACTCACTAACATCAACATCACTTCTGGTACCCATAATTCACCTTCCTGCCATACCAGTTCCTGTTCAGGCTGCCCTAACTCCACCTCTTCCTCCTATCCACCATATTTATAGAACAGACTCATCCTGTTAGATCTGTTCAGTTGTGAACTCTGATCTGTAAAGACATGCTTATTTTATTTTATCTGATTTTTCAGTATACAGGGTGGCCATCCCCAAACCTTTTTCTTGTCTACTGCCTTTTTTTTTTACCACATTGGCGTAGTCGGCAGGATTTTCGCTCCAAGATGTCCCAGGAGCAGGACCTGAGAGAGACCCAGATCGCCGAGCATGAGGCACATGTTGCTGTTTGAAAGGACCAGGTACAATATCCGACCAACTGGAAAGGGGAGATGCAAGAAGCTTGATATGTTTTCTCAGAGACCTTTGAGGTGGGGGAGCCCCGGACCAGCAGACAAGGCTGTGTTTTGACTGGAGGTTCAACCCAGAGCGGCCAACCAGCTCCCAAGCGTGCACCCTATGGGGCAGGACCAGGAAATGGCTAAGGCCAGATAAGAACAATGCATGACAGGTAGTCGAACATGTCGCCCGTTATTTCCTATTGAACACCCTATCTGAATATCTCGCCCAACCGGTTCAGGGACAGTCCTTTTAAAGTAGGAAAGACCTCACTGAGGTCACAGAACAACATCAGGCGGCTTCACAATCCGGGATGACCAAGCAGTCCTTTTGTCAAAACATGACAGAACGTGTCCCTACTCTCAAGCCCAACCATCACCAAATGGAGCAGACGGCAAAGCCTCCAGACAAGTGACAGTGCTCTCAATTCGGCAATGTTCCAGGATGCGAGGGGACCGGAGGAAAAAGATATTGTGATATGGCTAACCCCTTATCTTTTCCTTGGACAGGAGTGGAAGTGGTAAACTGTCATGAAGTCACCACTCTCATAAACGCCAGCAGCAATATTTCCAACAAAGAGTCATATCTATCCAGTTTGAGGCAGCGGAAGTTGTGGTGAAGATGCCAGATTCCCTGACGTCTGGGCCATCAATGTCACAGACAGGTGCTCCACGCACTGATGTAGTCCTGTTCCCCTTAACACCCTACAATTTCAATTTAGGCAAATGCCTGCCTCCTTTAACACTAGAATTACCAGAGTCTACGAAAAAAACTTGAAGATCCGGCCCACCTTAAAACCATTCACACCTCTCCAGCAGCGGCCTTTGTCCTCTAAATGTGCCGATAAAAACAAGCTGCAAGCAGCCGGCTATTCCATCCCCCCACCGACTTAGAACGTGCACAAACTTCTCCCAGCTCATGCCTTGATTGATTATCTGGGAGTGAAGTGGAGTTTTAGAGTGGAAATAATAGATTGTTATTTAGAACACATGCATTTCATGTGTGTTCCGTTTCTACAGTAATCTGTGTAAACACATTGTTAAAACAGAAACTTTTTCATATATTAGTAATAAATGTTACAAAATGTAGGCATGAACTATAGAATGTGTGAAGTATTAAGTCCAAACATCAAATAAATACTTTCACAAAAGGTTCAGGAACAATACAACAGCTTCCACAGCGTAACGGTAAGATTCGCTGTCTCAGAGCGCAGCAGGCGTACTGTCCCTCAGAGATCCGAGTTTGATTCCCCGTAGAGGAGAAAGTTTTATTTTTTTTTTCTTTTTAACCTCAAACGGACATAAAATGTATAAATTGGTATGCACTGTCAGTTAATGAGATCGCTATATTTTCATGTGGGATGCTCCTATTAAAATATTTTTTAACAATTGAGACTGCAATTAACATGAACAAGTGTCCTTACAACTGTTATTTTTAAGATCCAAAAACACACAGACAGACAGAGCACTGTGTAATAGAGAGACAGACAGGCAGAAAATTCACTAGATATATAAATAAACAGGGAAGGCAGATGTACTGGAAGAAAAAAAAGATCAACATGTGCGTTGATCCTGCTGCACTGAATAAGCTCATGCGCTCTAACATCCCTGCGATCTGACTCTACGTAACAGCACAAGTACAGACGCAAACCAAGTGTATGTGTGTATGGGATGTTAGAGCACGTCAGCTTATTCAGTGCTGTTGATCTTTTTTTTCTTTCAGTAATAGCGCCAGCATAAATCCACACCCGATCTGATGCTGTTCGTTTTCAAATAATATTACATTAGTGCGATGATGATTTCACATATATTGCCTCTTTCTTTCAGGTGTGTAATAGAAACCACAGCATAGGGAGAAGCGTACACACATTGTAAATGTAGGAAAGACGATCCTTGCGTGTGTGTGAACAGTTAACATTTGAATCTGATGATTGCATATAGCGTGGAAGTTACTGCTCTGTACGATTCTATCCTCTGCATGTCCTGGAGTACAAAAGAAACAGCATACAGCAACATGTGGGGACTGGCAAGATCGGGGAAAAAAAACATGCAGTCACTGATTACAAACCGCAAGATGTTATGCGAATGAATATGAATAATGTTGCATCTGTGCCACAAAGTTTTCCGAAATGTACTATACAAGTCATAAAACGAATAATTCCAAGTATCATATATACCTACGTCTGTTTTTTTTTTTTTTTTTTTTGACATCATACACCATAAGGTGCACACTAATTCAGCATGAGCTGGAACACTCAATTAAACTAAATAAAAAAAAATCAAGTGACGGTGAGATACAAAGGAGGCAGATTCACCAGCGTTTGTGTGTCAGCTTTAATCCTTCCAAATGAGAGAATGTACAGTTCCATTGTCTCAAAACACCACTCACATCTCCAGTTATTCCATTTCAAATGAAAAATAACAGCGTCAGATCCCTGGGTGGGGGTGGGGGGCGGTAGTATGTATCGTGATCGTGATTTAGAGAGAATAAAAGTTAAAAAAAACGTTAACTTTTACAAGTCCTATAAATGCACTCCGTGTGTTACAGATGCAAACCAAATGTATGTGTACTGTATAATATTAACCAAAAGAGAAGCTCACTACTGAAAACGACAAATATAAGAGTGAGTGGGGATCGAACCGGGGACTCTTGATTACAAGTCAGCAAGTCTTACCGTTATGCCACTGAAACTGCTGTCTCTTCCTTGAACCTTTTGTGAAAGTGTTTACTTGATCTTTGGACTTCAGGCTTCATACATTATATAGTTTATGCCTACATTTTGTCATTTACTACTAAAATATGAAAAACGTTTCTGTTTTAAAAATGTGTTTACACAGATTACTGTAGAAACGGAACACACATGAAATGCGTGCGTTCCAAATAGCAATCTATTATTTCCACTCTAAAACTCCAGCAGTTCAGTCACTCCCAGATAAATAAAACAAGGCATGAGCTGGAAAAACTTAATCAGCACATTTAGAAGACAAAAGACGCTGGCGGAGAAGCGAGAACGATTTTAAGGTGGGCTGGATCTACGAGTTTTTTTGCAGACTCTGGTAATTCTAGTGTTACATGGGAACAATGGAATGATTATTCCCTTAAGTTTGCCAAGAAAGTAGTGGTTTCAGTAAACGGTCAACGTACCTTACATCCCAAGTCATCCGGGCCCCACTTTGTTATAGAAAATGTTATATCGAGTAACTGAACATGAGGGGGATGTGAGGTCATTATTGCTTGTACTACGGACCTTCTGGCGGCAGATCTGTGAACTTGCACATACCCACCTGCTAGGCGTCTATCTGGGAGTCAAAAAAACTGCAAAGAATCAAACTCTGATTTTATTGGCCAAGAATACATGAGGAGGTCAATGTTTCTGTGTTTCATGTCCAGAGTGTCAGTTACGTCAGATTCCTAAAAAGGACCGTGCGCCATTGGTTACCCTTCCCCTAACTGAAATTCCCTTTGAATGTATAGGGGTCGACACTGTAGGACCCCTTAATCCCTCTGCTAGAGAACATAAATATATTCTAGTCCTTGTTGATTATGCTACTTGTTATCCCGAGGCTATTCCCCTCAGAGTAGCCAATTCCAAAACTATCACACAGGAACTCGTTGGGGTCTTTGTGCAAGTCGGCATCCCTAAAGAAGTCCTGATAGACCAAGGGACACCTTTCACCTCGGAAACGTTCAGGAAAGTTGCCAAGCTTCTCAAAATCAAACACTTAAAGACCGCAGTATGCCATCCTTAAACTGATGGTCTCATTGAGAGGTTTAATCAAACTCGAAAAACAAATGTTACGCAAGGTGGTCAGCGAGGACAGAAGGAACTGGGACCAGCTCCTCCCCCTCATACTTTTTGCTCATCTAGAAGTGCTTCAAGCCTCCTCGCGGTTCTCCCCTTTTGAGTTACTATATGGGAGACAACCCAGAGGAATACTGGACATTCTAAAACAAGGATGGTAGGAAGAAGCCCTCCTGTCCACTAACATTCTGGAGTATATCACGCAATTATGAGATAGATTCTTAAAAACTAGGTCAATATTAAAAGAGAATATGGAAAAGGCTCAAGCAGCGCAGGCCCGATGTTATGATCATGGGACAGTACTTCGGGAGTTCCACCCTGGAGACTGTGTCATGGTACTTGTGCCTACCTCACACTCTAAGGCAGTGCCCATACGAAGTTAAGCAGCAAAAAGGGCTTGTTGACTATCTGGTCAAACAACCAAATCATCAATTGAGGGAAAGGATTTATCACGTCAACCTGCTGCTTACTCTGGCCAGCCCTGTTCCATTTTAGCCTATAAAATGACCTTAACTTCATCCCTAATTTGACACCAACACAACGACAGGAGCTCGAGGCAGTAATCCTGCCCTTCCCTGAGGTGGTCAGCGAGAAACCTGGTCAGATCTCGCTGATAAAACCTGACATCATAACAGACCCAGGGGAAATAATTCGGGAACGGC
Source organism: Erpetoichthys calabaricus (assembly GCF_900747795.2). Classification (NCBI taxonomy): domain Eukaryota; kingdom Metazoa; phylum Chordata; class Cladistia; order Polypteriformes; family Polypteridae; genus Erpetoichthys; species Erpetoichthys calabaricus. Next base: position 84,633,617 of record NC_041397.2, on the reverse strand, counting down.
CATACCACCTCCTGGAGGCAAAACGGGCTGAAGTGGAGCTTGAGATCAAATGCGTGCTGGAATTAGGAGTAATTGAGGAAAGTCATAGTCCCTGGTCCAGCCCAATCGTATTGGTGCATAAGCCCGATGGAAGTTGGAAATTCTGCAACGACTTCTGTCGCATTAATCAAGTCTCGCAATTTTACTCTTACCAATGCCATCAGTGGACAACCTCCTTGAGCGACTTGGAAAGGCAAAGTACTTGACCACTCCTGACATGACAAAGGCGTACTGGCAAGTTCCTTTAACGGACTCCGTAAAGGCCAAGACAACATTTAGCACCCCTAGTGGACACAGGCAATATTAGGTTCGTCCATATGGATTGCACGGAGTACCTGCCACCATCCAGTGTCTGGTGGATAAACTGCTACAGTCCCACAATTCCTACAGTGCCACCTACCTGGATGACGTTGTCATCTATTCCAACACAGGGAAGAAACAACTAAAGCAAGTTCAGGCTGTGCTCCAGACACTTAGTATTGATACAAAGTCCGGCTTTACAAAGAAATGTTTCTTTGAATTGCGCCAGGCCAAGTATTTAGGCTACCTGGTGGGTGGTGGTATGGTTAACCACAGTGTTCCAAAGTAGATAGAGGCCATATTGAAGTGGCCCTGTCCAAAAACCAAGCAGCAGGTCCAAGCCTTTCTTGGTTTGGCCTGGTACTACTACCAGTTTGAACCACGGTTCTCCGAGTGAGTGGCACCCTTGACAGATTTAACAAAGAACAATGTGGTATGGGATAGTTAGCTGACGCGGCATTTCAGGACCTAAAGCAGCCCATTATGTCAGCATCTGTTCTAACAGCTCCTAACTTTTCTCTGCCTTTTATTTTCCAGACCAATACTTCGGACACAGGACTCTGTGCCATGCTGAGCCAAAGTGCTGACGGTGTCGAACACCCCATCATATTCCTGAGCCAGCAACTGCTGGACTGGGAAACCAGGTATGCGGTGGTGGAACGGGAGGCCTTGGCGCTCAAATAGGCAGTAACACAACTGAGGTACTACCTCTTAGGCACTGAGTTTACCCTCGGCACTGAGCATGCAGCTCTGCAGTGGATGGCAGTGCACAAGGAGTCTAACCCACATGTTTTTGGACTTCCAACCTTGTAAGTTTTCTGTCTTTTATCGCCAGGGTTCTCTCAGGCCAACGCTGATGCTCTTTTTTGGGTTCACAACCTCTCGGTTTGGGCTGTCTTACCTGAGCCAAGGGGGGGTGGGGGGCACATGTTATATATGTGCGCATGGGGGACAGTTTACAGGCTCAAATAGTGTTATTTGTCAGCCAGACGGGGGTTGGCACTCGCAACATATCCTCTTGTTTCCCTGTGCCAAAGGCTCTGCCTCTTAGTGACATCACTACCGAACCACCCTGTAACATTAATTCTGGCCAACCCTGACATCATCACCTCCAGTACCCAGAATTCACCTTACTGTCACATCAGTTCCTGTTCTGGCCGCCCTAACGCTACCTCTTCCTCCTATCCACCATATTTACAGAACAGACTCATCCTTTTCGTTCAGTTCAGTTGTGAAATCCAATCTGTAAAGATGAGCTTCTTTTATTTTGTTCATTTTTCTTGTCTATTGCCTTATTTTTACCACAGCCAGTAAGCTTAATGTGCATCACAAGAAAATTAATGATAGGAATTATTAAGGATAAGATTGAGCAACACACGGCAAGAACGGGAGTTTTACTGAAAAGTCTTAGCATGGGTTCAGAAAAGAGAGGTCACGTTTTATTAACAAGCTGGAATTCTGTGAGGAAGCATGAAAAGGGTATGGGTGAAGTGGAGCATATGATATTATTTAGCTACGCCTGCAGCAACTAATTAACATTATTGATAATAATCGATTACTAAAAATGTTGGCAACGATCACTTTAATCGATTAGTTGATTACTTCATTAGGCTGAGTATGTTGTGCTGTGCAATTGCAACACTTCTTTCTTCAGTTCTGAACACATTTTAAAAAAAGGCAGATGCTAAGCAAGTGGCAGAAAAGACAGCATGACCTAAGACTTCCAGAGTTTGAAAACACTTTACTCTGAATGCAGAAAAATAAAGGCTGTGAGCTGCAAAATGTGTAGGTCTGACCTCGCATGGCATGACAGAAGAATGGAGATGCACAAACATTTGAACAGGAAACATGCGGTTACAGGCTCTGTGGAAGAGGAGGAATTGCTGTCATCCCAGTAAGCTGAATTATAACTCAGTGTTACATGATGCAGATAAATAAATGCAATGTTCGCTAGGCTATGCATAATGACATGACTTTCAGTTTGAAGTGAGGAATAATTTGAGTCATAGTGTTTTATTTGCATTGTAGGTGGACTGGTCTATCACTCTGCTAAAGTATGGTGATGCATTACACACTTACATACCTGAGCAGAAGACACACTAATATTAGTGTGAAGAAGAACTTTTTTTTTTTATTCTCATGAGTAAAGGAAATCAAAAACTTGGTGGGAGTGCAGCAATGAATCCTACAGCACATCTGAACCGCATCTGAAATAAGCATTGCTCATTTCAAGTCAAAAGGCAGGAGCAGAGTGGAAAAGCGAACATTCTAGAACAGTTAACTATATCAGACTTCAGATGGCTTTAATATAATCTGTAGGAAGACGTGATAATGTGAAATTGTCACTACAGCAAGCCTAGTGTAGCCAATTAAATAGTTTTAAAACATAAAAATCTAACAGCACACGCCTGACAGCAAATGACATGCGTCAGACTGCTAAAATGCAGTTATTCTCAAGCTTTATAATGCACTTGTGAGGCTTTGTCTGGAGTACTGTGTACAGTTTTGGTCTCCAGGCTACAAAAAGAACATAGCAGCACTAGAAAAAGTCCAGAGAAGAGCGTCTAGACCGATTCTAAGTCTTTTTAGTTTAAGCAAAAGAAGATTAAGAGGAGACATGAATGAGGTGTTTAAAATTATGAAGGAAATTAGTACAGTGAATCGAGCCTTATTTTAAAGTGAGTTCTTCTAGAACATGGCAACACAGTTGGAAACTTATTAAGGGTAAATTTCGTATAAACATTAGCAAGTTTGTCTTTATACAGAGAAGCACAGGTACTTGGAATATGCTATCAAGTAGTGAGCTATACAATAGGACTTTAGGAAGTTTCAAAACTATGTTTGACCTTTTTTTTTTTTTTATAATAAGAATTAAGTGGATATGACTGGGGTGCTTAGTTGGGCTGAATGGCCTGTTCTCGTCTAGATTGCTAAAACATATGCAGTGGAGAATGAGTACAAATGCTTCAGTGTGGTTGCATCCTGTTGTTAATTGTTCTTTAACATAGTATCAAAGAATGGAGAATCTATTCAGCCAAAGGAACTTCAGAACGAGTGTATGTCTAAATTAACCACATTAGTTTAAATGTTTTCCCCCTGAAATTTCAATGACATAGCTGCTTTTGTTCATTTTGTGCAATTTGCTTTTTATACCAATATAGAGCCACGTGGGGAGATCTTACATTTTACTGCTATGAGCAGGACTGTGAAGTCAGAGTCATAAACAAATACTGGGTTTCTTTTAACCACATATTTACTTTCCTAACTGAAGTCATTTGTTAAATAATTTTATTACTTCTGTGGGTTATATTGAATACTCTTTGTATAGATTTGCTTCCATCTTCTTCATTAAATACCTTCCATTTAATGCTAAAGGACAAAGTCAGTACTGTCACATCAGAAGCATAGTATCACACACTATTTAGCACAGTATAGAACACTTTTTAAAAGTTATACCTTTAAATTATGCTTAAACATTGCCAGGTTTTTAGAGGTTTGCACAAACTGGTACACTGGTTCAAAACTGCAGACCTACATGGAAAAAACATGATCACCCTTACTAAACAACTTCACTCATGGGGCAACCAAAAAGTTAAAGGATCCTGACCTGGGGGAACAAGTAGACTTCTGAAAAGTAAATAGTTCTTGAAGGTAAATAGGAGCAACAGCAGTAATACTTTTATATACTGAACAAGGACACAAATCATGAATTGTATTCTCAGATTATCTGGCAGAAAGTGTAAAAAGAACAAAACCTGGGTAATGCAGGAGGCACACACTAATTTCTCTGCATCATATTTTTGTAACAATGATCTGAAATAGGAGAATGAAGTTTTACAAATTCAATGAGCAGTCTGGAGATAAATCTGCATATCATTTGCACTGTAATGAACAACTATCGGAGAAGTTTACCCAGAGGCAGCAAATATATCAAAAATAAGACTGGACTGTGTACTGAGTATTTCATTCATTCTTTATGTCTAGTAAGAAAGGTAGTGAACCACTTTAATACAACACCAGATATTCCAATATCATTTAAATAATACAATAAACATAATAATCAATTGTGTCGAAGGGATCCAGTTAAATCAAGTAAAATGAGAAGACTATGTGTGACCCTATATCTACTGCCATACAGAGATCATTAACACTAGAATCCATGAAGCGTATGAAAAAAGTTGTAATCCTGGGCCACCTTAAATTCCTTTGCACCTCCCTATTAGCTTCTTCTGCTTTGAAAATGTGACGATCAGCACAAGCAGCAAGCAACCTGCTATCCCACCCCTCCCACCGATGCAGCTTTAGTTCTCCCAGCTCAAGTCTGTTTATCTGGGTGTGAGGTGCCTGGAGTTGTATAGGATAAATATATCATTCCGTGTCTACAATAATCTGGGTAAATGTAGGATGACAGGAAATGCGAGGCAAGAAATGTTGAACACATAGCTAAAACAAACTTTTTTCATGTTATAGTACTAATGACAAAATTTCTGACATGAAGTTTATAATGTGCGAAGACAGATTTTTCACCTCTGTTATAACACGTCTTCATCTGAAAACAGCAGTGTCAGATCGGGGCGGATCATGAACATGACAAAAAATAAAACTGAATTAAAAAAAAAAAACGATGCTAACCTTTAACAGCCGGTGTAAATGTATGGTACTTGTAAAGACTTAAATCAAATGTATGTTTTTATTATATAACAGTAACAATAAGAGCAGCTCACAACTCAAAACGGTAAATCTAGGAAGGCCCCGGAATCAAACCAGCAACCACTTGATTATGAGTCAGCACTTCTTACCTCTGCACCAGCCAGTTGTGTCAGCATTGTACCCTAACCAGATTTCTTTTTCTTTGGTTATATTCTTGAATAAAAGCACACTTGTTTTGTTATATTTATACATTTTGTGAATGTGTTAATTTGATATTTGGACTTTAGTCTTCACACATTATACACTTCATGCCAAAATTTTCTTATTAGTACTATAACATGAAAAAAGTTTTTGTTTTAGCTATGTGTTCAACATATCTTGCCTCGCAATTTTTGTCATCTTACATTTACCCAGACTGTTGTAGACATGGAACATTCCAAATAACGATATATTATTGACCCTATAAAACTCCAGGCACCTCACATCCAGATAAACAGACTTGAGCTGAGAGAACTTCTTGTCTCACTTGAGCGGCGGTATTTGGGGGGTTGGGGATTGCAGGCTGCTTGTGTTGATCGACACATCTGCAAAACAAAAGACGCTAAAGGAGAGGTGCGAAGGAATTTAAGGTGGCCTGGGATTATGACCTTTTTTGTACGCTTCAGGGATTCTAGTGTTAATGACCTTGATCAGTTCAGTAATATGAAAGTATCAAGTGCCACAATGAAAAATTTCATATGGCTTTTTAAAGTCTAAATAAGAATTAAGCTGCAAAGCAACAGCATTTTCTAACACCTTAAGAAATAAAGATGGGACGGAAATGAGATAATTCCCTTGGATCAAGATTTAACTTCTTTAGTAAATCATGCTAATAGATGGAAATGTAATAGATGTAGCGATATTACCTGATGAAAAAATGCATGGTAATGATTTTAGCAATGAGTGGTTAAACTGCTACAAAACAAGTTTTTATTAGGAAAAAATAATATGGTTCAAAGTACTAAAAAGAATAATGACCCCCCGAGACCATATGAGTGAAATTTAGCTCAAATATCCCAATAAAAGAGGTCTAAGAAAAAACCTGTTCACAGTTCCATCAGACTTCCATAAGTTCCATCAACTGTTCATTGTCTCATCAGTGAAAACTAAAGGGCTTAACTGATTAGGCTTAATCAATATCTATACATTTGAAGTAAAAATTACGCTTAGCTTCTCTTCTTTACATACTAAATTCTCTGCTGCTATTAAAGTGCATTATGTAATGATACACTGGTAAGAGAACTCACTATAAATTGAGTGTGTCATACAAGAGCGATTTACGGATTTTTGTGTTTGGTGCAGTGGATTTTCTTTGGACATTTTCATTTTAAGTGTGAGCTTGACTTTGTGTCAAACCTATATTTATATAAAGCACCCTTCAAAAGACTGGTGAATATGAATGATTTAGCTTGATTTTGACAATTTTGCTCCTATTGTTGCTTGCATACTGTTCTGCACCTACAACTTCTCATATTAAATGTATAAATTGTCACACTATATCCTTGTCTGGATGTGCAATACTGTACTATAACTTTATAAATATGTGTGTGTGTCTGTGTGTATATAAATTAAGATATTAAATTTAAAAAATCAGTGGTAAATGAGAACACATCCAGGGTTAGTAGCATATGATTGCCTACTAGAAAGACATTCCCATACTGAAGTGATGACTGCCAAAGGACCTTTATTTCAACTTATGTGAAAATCATGTCAATGGCACACATGCCAAAAGTGAGGACACAACTGCAAGGAAATACAATAAAAACCTCTTGTCTAGAAATCTAATTCAAAGAAGGCATTAGAAAATGTACAAAAGAGAATAAACAATAATAACCTCTGCAATGTGTGCAGACCAGGCAGACATTTACCAGAAAGACTTAAAAGCTGTTACTGCAGTGAAAGCTGCCTCCACCAGTCAATAAGATGAGTGAATATATAAGTTACAGAAACAATTTCGTTTCATTTAAAAATTTCCTAAATACGTTTACCAACAAACAACTGCATTTTCATGTAAAACTCTGCACAATGTGAATATATCACTTTCCACACCATAAAATATGAAGATATTCCAAAAGTACTTTGGCAATATGTATGTGTATCCATGTGTGTGTTATGTATACACACATACATACATACATACATACATACATACATACATACATACATACACATAAATATACACATACGCAAATATACACATACATACACATATACACACACACACACACACACATATATATACATACACACGCACACATACACATACACACACACAGACACACACATACATACATATACACACACACACATATACACACACACACACACACACACACATACATAAACACACACATACATAAACACACACACACCTTTTTTTTTTTTTTATATAAAGTAAAATAAAATCTAAAATGTACATTTTTTTATCAATGGTTCCTCCGGAAAGAAAAGAGGAAAAGAATATCAATGTTAACTAAAACAGTAAAGACAAAACATAAAAAACTAACAATAATGGGCATTTCAAACACTTCATGCTGAAGGGCATGACAAGGCAAAAAAGGTGGTAGACGGGAAAACATGTTGTATCTCTTTCATATATATATATATATATATATATATATATATATATATATATATATATATATATATATATACAGTCATATGAATAAATCAGCCTGCATAATAATTTACTCTACTTTGAACAAAAAGGATAAACAGTGGTATGTCTTTCATTTCCTAGTAACATCGGAGTACTGGGGTGTTTTCCGGACAAACATTTTTAGTGAAGCTGTATTTAGTTGTATGAAATTAAATCAAATGTGAAAAACTGGCTGTGCAAAATTTTGGGTACCCTTGTACTTTTGCACATTTGTATGCATGTAACTGCTCAGTACTGATTACTCGCAACACCAAATTGGTTGGATTAGCTCGATAAGCTTTGAACTTCATAGACAGGTGTGTCCACTCATGAGAAAAGGTATTTAAGGTGGTCAATTGCAAGTTGTGCTTCCCTTTGACTCTCCTCTGAAGAGTAACAGCATGGGATCCTCAAAGCAACTCTCAAAAGATCTGAAAACAAAGATTGTTCGGTATCATGGTTTAGGGGAAGGATACAAAAAGCTATCTCAGAGGTTTAAACTGTTAGTTTCAACTGTAAGAAATGTAATCAGGAAATGGAAGGTCACAGGTACAGTTGCTGTTAAACCCAGGTCTGGCAGGCCAAGAAAAATACAGGAGCAGCATATGCGCAGGATTGTGAGAATGGTAACAGACAACCCACAGATCACCTGCAAAGACCTGCAAGAACATCTTGCTGAGATGGTGTATCTGTACATCGTTCTAGAATTCAGCGCAATTTGTACAAAGAACATCTGTATGGCAGGGTGATGTGAAAGAAGCCCTTTCTATACTCACGCCACAAACAGAGTCACTTGTTGTATGCAAATGCTCATTTAGACAAGCCAGATTCATTTTGGAACAAAGTGCTTTGGACTGATGAGACAAAAATTGAGTTATTTGGTCATAACAAAAAGCGCTTTGCATGGCGAAAGAAGAACACCGCATTCCAAGAAAAACACCTGGTATCTACTGTCAAATTTGGTGGAGGTTCCATCATGCTGTAGGGCTGTGTAGCTAGTTCAGGGACTGGGGCCCTTGTTAAAGTCGAGGGTCGGATGAATTCAACCCAGTATCAACAAATTCTTCAGGATAATGTTCAAGCATCAGTCACAAAGTTCCAACAAGACAATGACCCAAAACACAGTTCGAAATCTACAAAGGCATTCATGCAGAGGGAGAAGTACAATGTTCTAGAATGGCCATCACAGTCCCCTGACTTGAATATCATCGACAATCTATGGGATGATTTGAAGCAGGCTGTCCATGCTCGGCAGCCATCGAATTTAACTGAACTGGAGAGATCTTATATGGAAGAATGGACAAAAATACCTCCATCCAGAATCCAGACACTCATCAAAGGCTATAGGAGGCGTCTAGAGGCTGTTATATTTGCAAAAGGAGGCTCAACTAAGTATTGATGGAATATCTCTGTTGGGGTGCCCAAATTTATGCACCTGTCTAACTTAGTTATGATGCATATTGTATATTTTCTGTTAATCCAATAAATTTAATGTTACTGCTGAAATACCACTGTTTCCATAAGGCATGTCATATATTAAAAGGAAGTTGCTACTTTGAAAGCTCAGCCAATGTTACACAAAAATCCAAAGAATTAGGAGGGGTTCCCAAACTTTTTCGTATGACTGAATATACAAATAGATAAATAAATATTATATATATATATATATATATATATATATATATATATATATATATATATATATATATATATATATACACACACACACACACACACACACACACACACACACACACAATGTACACATAGCATAAGCAAGCAGCTAATGAAGATACAGTGTAAGCAAATGTAGGTGTCTTCAAACATAGGCACACACTTTGAGGTGTGCACATATGCTTACAAATGTCTAAAAAAATTTTACCCCCAGATAAATAAATCTGTGCCCAGGTGCATAGACAGACAAGACTTACTCGGAAGCTGTTGTACTGGTTGCTGGAAAGAAGGGGACTGTCCAAAAACAAATGGGCTGTGGACAAGGGAACAGGGAGATTTGGCAGCTTGCTCAAAAACGGAAGGAGCTGGGAGGAAAGGCCGAGACTGAATGGAATTCAGAATGGAACTCAACTGGTCACCTGTAATAAGGAAGACATGGAAAAACTAGAAATTTTACTAGCCAACAGGCAACAGAATAGAAATGGGATATTCTGATGCAAGTGTTGATTTATGATGAACATGCAGGTATATTAATTCTATTATCATTACCATCTATAGTATCACTAGATTATACACTTACTAAAATACAAAGATTCCAAGTAACAGCTTTAGCAAGCAAAATAAATTAATGTTCATTTACAAAGGAGGTGGGGATGGGAGAATTGGTCACTACAACAAACTACTTATTGGGGAGCTTCTCTCTGAGAGGCTTCTTCAGAAGTTGTTCATGTGGAACAATTGTTCATGCTAGCTAAGACCAAATGTTTGTTAAACGAAGGTAAAGTAAAAAATAAGTTATTAAAGTCACAGTCACTTCTAAATCAATAATACCTCCAACACTAAATGTCACAAGTTGCTGCTTTAGATGGAATTGTGGATAATGAATTCAAGAGCTTTAAAGATCATTCTTGGCCATGCAAAGGCAAATATTTTAATGACACATACTTCATGCAGACTGCAGTTAAGAAAAAAAAGTAACTTTTAAAAGATTACTTACAAAAAGAAACACATGCTGCTAAGAGTTAGCAAAAGCATATTCATATTAATTGCTTCATAGTTCAAATAAAAAGTTGTTTGACAGTATATTTAACTTCATATTTTAGCTTTTTTTCCTCCATGTTTAATTATTTAGATGACTATTTTAATAAGATTGGCCAAAAGCGACACCTACAAATATACCTGTAAAATATTTATAGTCTTTTCCTTATAACCTCTAAATAACTAGCTTGAATGAACCAGCCAAGCCAGACAATTGTGACCATAGCCTAATTTTCCTTTATAGAAGTAATGTTATTAATTTCACTATCTTTACTCCACGATACATTTAAAATTAAACTAATCCCCTTAATTGGTGACTAAAATTAAACCTTCCTCATCTTATTATGTGTGCCAGTAGACATGGAATCAATATTTCACCACTGTATAAATATATTTTTAATTGCTAAATCTGATTAACATGCTTTTTGAATTATATGAGCATACAAACATTGTATCTGGTGGCACCTAACTATTTGAAGTATTTATAATGAAGTGTCAAAATATCTTTAACTTTCTTTTTTTTTTTTTGTTATAAACATTACTACCCCAGGCCTGTTGTATAAGGCCAAAGAAATATGTTCCCATGCAAAATATTCTAGTGCATTCTAAAAGATAAAAAAGCAAACAAAACACACCTGAAAATACAAATAGAGGGCATTCTTATTATGTTGGATAAATATATATACATACATTTTTATATATACATATATCTCCAACATAATGTATACATGTTATATGCTGGAAAATAAAGTGTATAGAATTCAATAGTATTCTTAAGAAACTTCAAATCATACAATTTAAATGCCGTATTCGTACTTGCCTGTTTTTCCTTTATACAAATTTACCATCTATCCACATAAGCAGACACTACACTTTCTATTTTTCACTGTAACTTTTAGAGAAAAGCCACAAAATGACACCTTTCATTGACTAACTAAAAAGATTACAATATGGAAGCTTTCGAGGCAACTCAGGCCCCTTCTTCAGGCAAGATGTAATGATTACATCTTGCCTGAAGAAGGGGCCTGAGTTGCCTTGAAAGCTTGCATATTGCAATCTTTTTAGTTAACCAATAAAAGGTGTCATTTTGCTTGGCTTTTCTCTACATTCATAATGGCTAACACGGTACAACACCCTAGTACTACTGTAACTTTTAAAAATAGTATTGATGAAACAGACAATGACAAACATCAAACTAATAATAAGAAGAGCTGTGAAGCAAACCTGATTAGCATTTTGTTGCTAAGGTGCATTTACCCAATTTTCAGCTAAAAGACCCCAGTAAAGCAAATGGGTAAGCATTAAAAGGTTGAATGGAACATCAGTCATCCAAAAAAAAAAAGCAGATAACAAAAACTGAACAAATACCAAAGGGCCAATACAATCTGCTCATGCTGTGCTAATATGTCAATGTTACTGATGTGTTTGGACTCGCAAAACGTCATACTTCACCTATAAACGGAACCTAGTAAGCTGTGCAATGTGACAGCATCTTGGCTACTAAAAGAGCTCACCTTTTTTACTTGCAATTCCATAATCAAATCCTTGGGCACCAGAAGCAGTAGCACCCCTACTGAAAGCTTGGACAGAAAAAGGGCTTGGGGGTGGCGTCTGAGCTCCTTGATCCAATGCAGTTTGCTCTATTGCCAGAAAGATCAAAATTGGTAAAGAGCGAAATTCTGATTGTGAAATTTTCTTTGAGATGATTCTTTTTGTGTCTTCGTAGTACAGATGAAAAGATGACAATAAGTACAGTGCTGTTTGAAAGTATGTGAACCATACAGGAAGATCATTTATTATTCTTGTGCAAAATATTAAAATAAACTTGCAAAATATTTATCTAAACCTTTATTCATAGTAAAGACATTCCAAATAAAGGACACTAACAAGAACACAATTACATATGTTCTCTGTTTATTTAACAAGTTATTAAAGGAAAAATAAAACAACTCAGATTTCATGCGTGTAAAATTACGTAAAACCCTTTAGGTCAATACCTTGGGGCGTTTACATCTACAGCAATAACGCTGAGTAAATGCCACTACTCCGCATAATAGTATTCTGGTTTGCAGGGCGTCTGGCATTAACTGCCATCTCCAGATCCTGCCACAGCATCTCAACTGGATTTAAGCTAGGACTTCGATTTGGCTAATCCAAAATCTTCTTTGTTCTAATCTATTTTCTGGTCAATTTGCTTGAATGTTTTTGGACATAACTTTCAGCACAGCTTTAGCTGCCTGACTGGTGACATGACATTCTGTTTAAGAATCCACAGATTCTTCACTCTATTACTGTTAAAAGCATGCATAGCTACCTAAAATGCAAACAGGGAGGTCTGCAGCCCTCTGGATATATTTGAGTTGGCTTTTACCAGATTTATTTTGTTTTCTTGTGCATCTTAATGATATTTTGCACAGGTGTCCAGCTTCTAGGTAAGGTTGCTATCATGTTAAATGGTCTTCATTTGTGAATCATTTACCTGACAAAGGACTGATGGCCAAACTGACCAGTCCCCATCCAAATTAATTCTTTAAGGTTTCACTTATTTTTGCTCCTACTCTAATTCTCTTTAATTGTGTTTTTCGACTATACACAATTTCCTCTAAATCAAAATATGGAATTGGTAGTTGCACGCCTATTACATCAGAAAAGAAAGACTGGTCCTGATTAAATAACACTTTCATGGTAAAACTAAGAGAATCTACAAGTGCACAAGGAGTTCACATACTTCCGGAGATGCACTGTATATGAAATGACAGGATAATTATAAGCCACTTGCAATGGTTGGATTTACACTATGATTGAATCCAGATTACATTAAATGCTCCAGAATTCAGCTTATGTTTACACTCCAGTGCAACTTGTATTCACCCTGAGAAATTCCAAATCTAGAATCCTTGAAGCCTACAAAAAAAGTAGTAATGCTGGGCCACCTTAAATTCCTTCACACCTCTTCATCAGGGTCTTTGTTTTGCAAATGTGTCAATCAACACAAGCAGCTTGTTATCCCATCCCCCACTGACACAGCTGAAGTTCTCCCAACTCAAGTCTCTTTATTTGGGTGTGAGCTGCCTGGTGTTCTATAGAGTAAATTATATATCGTTATTTGGAATACATACATTTCATGTGTTCCGCATCTACAATGGTGTGGGTAAATGTAGGATGACAGGAAAAGTGAGGCAAGAAATATTAAACACATAACTAAAACAGAAACCTTTTCATTTGATAGTAAAAATGACAAAATGCTGATATGAAGTGTATAAGACTCTGTCAAGACTGAAGTCCAAATATCAAATAAACACTTTCACAAAAGGTATAACAAAACAAGTGCACTTTTATTCAAGAAAATAACCAAAGAAAAGCAAATCATTCAATTCACCCAAGCCCAAACATCAACATACCTTGGTTGGTGCAGAGGTAAGAACTGCTGCCTCATAATAAAGAGGTTGCGAATTTGAGTCTGGACTTTCCCTGTTTTGAGTAGTGAGCGGCTATTATTATTATTATTATTACTAGGGGGTTCCCCCTTGTCGCTTCACTGGCCAACCCCCCGGGCCTGCGCTATGCGCCAGTCACTTCGCGTCTTTGCTACTCGCACCCCCTCTTAATTGGTGATACAATGGGAAACAAATACAGTTTTTTCTTACCTCCTCTTTGCTCGATTAGCTGCTGGCTTGCTGCTGCTACTGTGCCACATGATCTGCATCTCGCACGGCGCTTTGAACATTTAAAAGCCTGTACAGCAGTTGTCCAACTCTTTGTCTTTTATTTCTTTGTCCTCACAGGTGGCGCAGTGGTAGTGCTGCTGCTTTGCAGTAAGGAGACTGTGGAAGATTGTGGGTTCGCTTCTCGGTTCCTCCCTGTGTGGATAGCGCTTTGAGTACTGAGAAAAGCGCTATACAAATGTAATGAATTATTATTATTTCTGGCCCTGGGCGTGGTTAAATCATTTGGCACAAAGTCTTGTCTCACGGGACAAGAATTCTTGATAGTTTTTACTTTATAATTTAAAAACGGAATTAGAATCTGGAAATCTAACAACACAACATTAAAGTTCGATAAATTCTGAAAAGAATGATACGAAACATATATATGTAGGTTTTAAAATAAGCCCGATTTAAAGTGTGACAAAAAACGTGACATAAAATCGTTGCACCTTTAGGTTTAGGATTTTGAATGTATGTATGTATTTATATTATATTATATATATATATATATATATATATATATATATATATACACACACACACACACATACATACACACACACATATACATACATACAGTGCATCAGTGCATACAGGGGAAACAGGATGCACCTGAGCTCAATTTCGAGCTTCACGGCAAAGGCTGTGAATACTTATGTACACGTGCTTTCTCAATTTTTTTATTTTTAATAAATTTGCAAAAACCTCAAGTAAACCTTTTTCATGTTGTCATTATGGGGTGTTGTGTGTACAATTCCGAGGAAAAAAATGAATTTAATCCATTTTGGAATAAGGTTGTAACATAACAAAATGTGGAAAAAGTGATGCGCTGTGAATACTTTCCGGATGCACTGTACATACATACATATGAGTATATATAATAAAAACATATATTTGATTTGAGTCTGTAAAACCCAGTGTAAATATTTCCTTTCATATTATATTTCACCCACTGACTGGCTTACATTTATATATATCTTTTCTTTTTATTGTTTGTACTGTGCTGCCTTGTGCTGTCTTACGCTGTCTTACCTACTTTCTGTGTAAGAAGTGAAATGTTTGTAATGTCTGTATGTTGTCTTGCGTGCACCTTTCTTTTATGCACCTGTCGTTTATGTCTGCACATTGAGCCTGGAGAAACGCAATTTTGCTCAGCTATGCATCCGTTGTTGTACTGTTGTATGGTATGAATGACAATACAGTTTACTTACTATTATTTTCAGTCACGTTCACATGGTGCAACGAACTTGCTTCTCCCTCTCTGAGTTGATGGCGTTTATCGCCATTCTTTTCACAAGAGCAGAGAGGACCACAGTTGGTGCTGTGGTTGATGCCTGGTCAGAACTATTTGTTGTACCGGCAATCAAAGACACAATGCCCCATGACTGCTATCAGACTATCATGCGGCATTTGTGCTTTTGACAACGAAGACACACCTGTGCAAAATGTGTGAAAAATGACAGATTTGCTGCAATGTCAGACACCTGGCAACGTTTTGTTGAGAACTGTGTGTTGAGCTACAACCCAGGGCAATATATTACTGTTGATGAGCAACTGTTTCCAACCAAGGTCCGTTGTCCTTTCTTGCAATACATCTCAACCAAGCCTGACAAATCTGGCATAAAGTTTTGGGTTGAGGCAGTTTTGAAGACAAAGAACATGTGCAATGCCACTCCTTATTTAGTAAAAGATCTCCCGTCACACGGGAGAAAGACTTTCCAGGACTGTGGTCATACAGCTTATGGAGCTGTTTCTGGACAAAGGCAGAACTGTAACAACAGACAACTTCTTCACATCACTTCCGCTGGCTAATAGACTGCTGCACCACAGCCTAACTCTGCTTGGCACCATAAAAAAAGTGGGACAGGAACTTCCATCTGCAGTCACTTTAGTGCAATTCTCCACATTAGTGTTTAGATCTGGCAGTGCCATGCTGACAGTGTATGTGTCCAAAAAGAAGACGTCTGCCTGCATTATCAGTACCATGCACCATAACGTGGAGATTGGGCAAGATCAAATTAAAAATATGTTCAAATGACAGAGTTTTCAAATAATGATGTTTTCACACATGGATGAGTATGTGCATGTACGCCAGAGACAGATTTGATGCCATTCAAGTGCTTACTGGTAAATAAAAAAAAAAAAACACTTTCGCAAAGGTATAACAAAACAAGTGATTTTATTCAAGAATAAAACTGAATAACAAAAAATTAAAATGACAAAAGCATACCGAGAAGCTTTTGTGTGTCTGCTTATATCCCATTACTGGATATCTTTTACAGGTAGCAAAAATTTACACCGGTGTTACAGACTCAAATCAAATGTATGTTTTTATTATATTATAGTAATAATAATAATAGCAGCTCACTATTCAAAACGGGGAAAGTCTGGACTCAAACCCGCAAACTCTTTATTACGAGGCAGCAGCTCTTACCTGTGCACCAGCCAAGCAGGCATGTCGACTTTGTCGATTGATATTTGGGCTTGGGCTTTTACTCATTGACAGCAACATGTAAATTGAATGGTTTGTTTTTCTTTGGTTATATTCTTGAATAAATGTGCACTTGTTTTGTTATACCTTTCGTGAAAGTGTTTATTTGAAATTTGGACTTCAGTCTTCACATCAGCATTCTGTCATCATTACTATAACATGAAAAAAAGTTTTTTTAATTATGTATTCAACATTTCTTGCCTCACATTTCCAGTCATCCTACATTTATCCAGACTGTTGTAAGACACAAGAAATGTATTTATTCCAAATAAAGATATATTATTTACCCTATACAATTCCAAACACTACACACCCAGATAAATAACACAGCCTTCAGCTGGAAGAACGTCAGCTGCGTTAATTAATCCCTATGGTGTCTGGAATGCAATGTAACTTTCCTGTTTGGTTCTCCATGATGATTCCTTACATGATAGCAGGCCGCTTGTGCTGATTGACACATTTCCAAAACAAAGACTCTGATGAAGAGGTGTGAGGGGATTTAAGTGGCCCGGCATTACGATTTTTTCGTAGGCTTCAGGGATTCTAGTGCTAACGGTTTTGTTTGTGCAGTCTCAAAACTTTATCACAATACTTTTTGAGCATGAACTATTAAAAACAGTAAAAAATAAACAAGTTTAAGTAATATAGCTTGTCAGACGTTCAAAGATTTTTTTATGCCTCTCCAGTACAACAAATTGCCTTGATTGACCAAACACTCATCTTGTGTAGTTGACTTGACGGTTTCGCTATTATCACAACATGTCCCAAGAGGGGTTTGGGGGGGGATTGAGATAACCTATGGATTGTGGAACAGGTGGTAGTCATGTAGGAACCAAGTTGGGAGAACTTGGGGGAACAGTTTTGCAGAGCAGTCCTGGCAACCTGTTCAGTGTGAGTGAAGGCCTTAAAGAGAAGGAAGAAGGGTATAGTCAGCAAGTACTGACTTATGTGAGCCTACAGAAACGTGATTAATTTGGCATACATGCCCAATGCAATTAAAAAAAAAACAACACACATGATCAACCTGTTACTGGCTTAGGCCTTGCATTTCTTTAGTCCCAGAGAATCATCATGATTGCATTGTTCCAATTGTTGTCTGGACTCTGACATAGTGATGCATTCAAGTTTCATTACCAGTTATAAGACACTTATTAAATTTCTCTTACTCTAAATTCATATAGCTAGAGATCCTTCTTGGTGCGCTGGAATGGGCCAGTGCTTTATATCAGGAGTCATTGTTCTTGGCTTGAAAACATTTAATTGTTCATGACCCACTAAAACTTTAATTAATCCCTATGGTGTCTGGAATGCAATGTACCTTTCCTGTTTGGTTCTCCATGATGATTCCTTACATGATCGCATCATTTTCTTCTGTTCTCAATGTTACAGGTCAGACACTGGGGCATTTTAAAGGTGTATACAGCCAAGATAGAATTCTACACCCCACCTCTTGACTGGTCCTGGTAAACACTGATTAGGTAAGAATTAATCTCTGAAGAATTACTGCTATGTTAAATTGCAAATTAAACAGCAGCACAATACTAAATCATTATTCAGCATCCATGTTGACTTAGTTTTGCAAAAAGACATTCATTAAATCTGAAATTCTGGTAATTCATATATTTAAGTGCATAAATGTTAATCTTTGGCCATAAAATGTGCCAAGTTGAATATCGTTCTGGTTCAGGCTCAAATATTTTGATCACCCCTTGTATACATCTGTAACAGAATGCTTGGCCTTGAAAATATCAGTGGAGTGTCATGAGGTATGTGCCCATTAATGAAAATATTGTCTGACAGTAGAGAACAATTACAAAATGCCTGTAAAATTTGGACTACCAAGGGGCAGTATGCCCTACTTGTTTAAATGGTGTGCCAAAAATAAATTAATTCAAGAGCACTACTGGACTATTCTGAGGACAGGAAGGCTGGGTGTTACTAGAAGTACCTGTTCCTTTACTTATGAATTGTAATTTAAGAGTGAAGGTAAAACAAGAATTTTCAAAAGTTGTTTGTGACCCTGTAAATAATGACATGGATTCTTTCAGAAGTAACCTGAGGGTGATATTTAGAGGGTATTTCTTGCCAGTGGCCATTTGAACCCTGATTTGGACATAAGTAAGTAGTCAGAGATGTAGACTAGGAGAAAATAAAAACTTGGAGAATTGGGTTTTTAAGATGGGCAAGTCACTGACAAGTGCAAACTGGATGAACAGTTAGGCTTTGTATCAATTAACAGATTTTGTGTACTTCGTTTATTTACCCTATCTTACACTTACAGATTAATAATCAGGCATATTTAAAATAAGCTTTACTTAAATAATTAATAATAGATTTTTTCCCCCAAAAGGAGTGTAAAATAAAAAAAAGAATTTTAGGGCATACTTTATTATTTTCTATACATTTTTATTTTGCTATCTGCATCAGGATGCTGACCTACACATATGCAGTACTACCTGACAAACAAGAAGTTTTGATCACGAGTGTTTACACTTTTAACTTTATTCATATGAAATTCTACTGATGCCATTTGATCCAGATCAGAACTTAAAAAGTAAATGCACTTACTATGACTGTTTTTTTAAAATTCTGTATATTGAGATTTCATCTATGCCGATTTGCTAAACTTTTACTTTAATAAACCATTTGATGTGTAAAAAATACAAAGGTTAAAAATTCAATATATTTTTTAAATAAGTAATAAGAAAATTTAATTAAACTCTGACAAGAATGTGAATTGCTGGCTTCTGAGATTCAATAACAAATAGAGTTTACAAGGGTCTGCCATCATCCTTTATCATGCAATAAACTGCTAACTCAGTTCTTCCCTTTTCTTTTTCAAGAGGTAGAATCTCTACTTTGTGAGTGTAATTTTGGGATGAACCAGTGCTTTCCTTGAAAATAACATTATTATTTTTCTGTATTTCACATTCAAGAGGAAATAAGGCAAGGGTAAGATTAAAGATGCATAAAAGCAAATAAATTGGCAAGACAGCCAGTTTTCTCTGTAAGGTCAAATCTGAAATAAGGCAGCTTTGTTTAATTTATGTTCTCTTTCTCTTCATTTAACACACACATCAACAAAGAAACATGACTTGGACCATTCCGATACAATCTTAACACAAGCTACTGAATCAAACTGTTTCAATTCATACTTAAAAATAACAATAGAGTGTAGACAATATTCCAGTGGAAAGGCTAATATTCCCACCAAGAGAAATAAGACAGAGATAAATTAAAATAAAATAATAAACCCATGACATTGATGCTTTAATTAAACATTTTTAAATAATAAGTAAGGAATTTCAAAATCTTACCTTCTTCATGCCGAAGATACTGATTTCCTCCCCGATCCCTTGCAAGAGACCAGGCTTCACCTTCATCACTTTCACAAAACTCCACTATACTGTTCTTATCCAACTGTACCCAAGTGCCTTCTGAGTTTGTTACCTGGTATACAAATAATCCTCTTGATTTTGTGTCAGACACTTGCAATATTATAATAATTAATGATAGTGCAATTGCGAAATATTATTCTAATGATATTTCCAGAATATATAAATACTACATTGACACTTACAAATTGTTGAAATTATACAAACCAAAACTGTCTGTTTAAAGGAAAACAAATATAAAAATATTGTTACATATTCAACAATAGTGCTATGCAACATATTTACCATAGGAGAGAAACAGCATTTAAAAATAACTGAATAAACAAAGGTGCAAGGAGACATTTCTTAAATAAATGTTAAACATACTTTAACAATTAATGCCAAAGCCCTACTGTCTTGCAGAAATAAAGGTTTATTTAAGAAACAGCATGACACACCACATTCTCAAATGAAAGTTAAGAAAACCTTTTTGAAGCCTCAGAATACAAAGAGGGAGTCACGAAAGAAAGGAAAAAAAATGAAAACTAAATCATTTTTTAGTATAACATTAATATTACAAACAAAATACTTAAGAAGACATGTTAATTGGTATTAGAACACACTTAAATGTTAAATAAGCTCAAAATCTGATTAAAAGATCACCATTAATTTTCTATGAACCCAAAGCAGGAGTAAAAACGTGTCTTTTAAATTTATATCCAGAATTATAACAATTTATCATTTATTTCATAGACTGTATTCTTCCACTGCATATTACTATAAAATGAAGGACTTGCTAAACTGAACTGAAAACAAAAGGTTTCTTGTGGCATACTTCATATGGCTTTCATTTAATCTTAAACTGTGCCTAGTTTCCAGACCTAAACTAACACCCATGCTTTGAATCTTTTTATAATATTGATGTTTAAGTAAAAAAACATACAAGCACACTGCCTGATTATATCATATCATTATTATACTATTATTGTGAATATGCAGACCCACTAATATAACTTATATGTCCTTGGAAATACCTGGATGCTTAATGGACTGTCTCATGCAATGTTCCACCGATCTGTACTACCTCTACTCCCCTTTACATGGTTAACATACGAAAGAGTTATATAGACTAAAATCCCTCCTTGAAAAGCAGTGTCAAAGTGAACTTATTTACTACAGGTCCTGCAAAAAGGACAAATATATGAGGCAGGAAACATGGTAACACAAATATCAGTCCTGCTACCTCACGGATCCAGTTTCCTGGGTATGAATCAAACACTGATCATTACCTATGTAGAAATTGCATGTTCCAAGTGTGTTAAGTTTCCCCTTACATCCTCAAAGGCATGCATGCAGGTTAGGCTGACTGTCAATAACAAACTGGCCCTTTGCGAGTGTGTGCATGAGTGGACATGGCAATAGCCTGGTACCCTGTCCACAACTATTTCCTGCCTTGTACTTGACATTGCCAGAATGGTCTCTGTCTCTCTACAGCCCTGAGTTTGATTAGGGTATATTTGAAAATTTCAGTCTTAATGAGCACTATATTAGGTGTATGAGGTATAACAGAAAAAAAAACAGCACATGAACCCCATGAACAGGAACTGGCAAATACTTGCTGGTCATATCAGGAGTAAAAATAAACATTTTATATAAAGAGTTTTTAATATATATACATATATACACACAGTTATTGATCCTTTTGTAATTAAGTAAGCATCTGTCACCTATGAAGGGATATATTGTAGTCATAGCCATAAGAACATACACTTGAATCCATACCTCGCCTACTGCCTTCAGTTTGTTTCCCAGAACTAACATTCCAATTGGGATACCTCTAAGGTTAGGGTAGCTTCTGATGTTGTGACCCGAAGGTCCTGTCCGCACTACCTTATAAGCACCTGGTCCACCTCGCAGGCACAGGGTGTCCTGCTCCCTTATTGATGCGTCATAGGAGCATCGTGCATTGGTCTCTTTAGAATAATCAGAATGAATTCTGGCCTCCTTAAAAAAATAAAAATAAAAATAAATTAATTAAGTGTCTAGTAAGAAAAAAAAAACAATTTTTTAATCAGCTTTATTCTAAGAGTTTAATTTTGGCTGCTAATAAATTACAAATACATAGCTCATGCACAGATACTGCCTTGTCAGTCTTATACTTGAACAGAGGTACTAGTATTTGGGAAAACAGAATGTATCTTGAACAATTCCTGATATGAAACTGAATCAGTAATAAAAATGTCTATTTTGTGAATTAATTTTATTTATCTAAAATTAGGACAGAACCTGAAAATACCGAAGCTAATAGATTGCCCCACTCAGCCAAGTAACTGGTATCTTGAGATGCATTTCAAATAGACTTTTAGATAATAAGAATGCTAAAATGTATGTATATTTCAAATACTTTGCTCTCCCAAGTTACAAATACACAGATATAACTGATGTTTTATCTAAAACTATTACTAAACATGGGAATTTGCAGTAAATAATGTAAATTTGAGAGTGAATAATTATTTCAGCAAAGATTGTTTTCTAGGCAGTTTTCTTTTATAGTACATGTTCAAAATTGTTACATTCATCCTAAGATGGCATTACACTACACAAATAAATAGTCTAGCATTTTTTTGTAATAGCCTTCATTTACATAATACTATGAGTCATGACAAGTTACAGTGTACAAGCCCATAACTGCCAGTGACAAAAATTAAAAATATGTTTCATTTTGTCTTAAGCCATTAAGTGTGGGCTCCCATGTGTAAGAGTTGACAGCAAATGAGCATTCAGCCAGATGTGGCCACAAAGAGAAAAGAAAATGTGTGCTTTTTTACTACACAAAGAAAGTGAAGCTTGTCTTTCCAGTGTCTTGTGTTTGTCATGCTATGACAGACAGGATAAAGACTGACCAAAACTTCACCTGAATTTAACATACCTGGAAAACATTTGTATAGCCTCCTGTGCTGTTAAGGCAGCACGTTGATTGGCTGTTAAAATGCACAAAGCTCTCAAAACTTAGAAAATATAAAATTGCCTACAAAAGTGGCTAGGCACTTGTGCATTTTGTCATTCCCATTGCAATTCCTAGTTTTGTAATCTAAGAACATCAAGATCAAGCAAACGCAGTTGGGAAGTATGACATGCTCTCTAACTCGAAGCTACGCAATGAGCCACAGACCTTACTCATCCCTCATTGTTGTGCAGTGAGCCACAGGCCTTACTCATCCCTCACATTGTCTAATGATGTTATTTCAGGCAAAAGAGTCAATGATTTAAAATCTTCCTATACCGTACTAATATTTCTTTGCCTTAATTAGGGCTGTAACAGGAATCCAAAAATTCCAGCATTCCAAAAAAATTTTTTAAAAATGGTTATAGTGGTACAATAAATTGTGCATATATGACCGATGGGACAGCAAAGTCAAAGAAATACTGTGTAATGGTATTTCAAAAAGTTAAATGACTAAAACATAGGTATTTATTACTCTGAATTGAATTTCTATGTAGTACCAGAGCAGACTGAAACCTAAGTATCTTCAGAATCCTACTCCTTCTTTAAACTACTGTATGTCTCATTATCTAGCCTTTAGTGTCTCTATTTGAGAAGAACCAACATATAGTAAGCTACTAGAGGGTTTTTTTTTCTCCACAAATTTCATCCATTTATTATGATCATGTCATCTATTTATTACTAATTTAAATATGTGGTAGTATATTGTGCAAATGAATGACAAACCAATAACATTTTTATGATGTGAAACTTGCTTCTTTTCTCATGCATTTGTTAAATATTTACAAAACAATTATAAACATAGTTAAAATACATAAGGGATGAATAAGCTAGTAATATAAATAAGGTATGTTCTACAAATGTACTAAATAAGTATGGAAATAAAGATAGAAGATTTTGGATTTGAAAATTTTAGAATGAATTTAGAAATCTAAGTGCTTTTTTTCCTCTAATTAAACCACTACAAAAAATCCATGTGATCCTGCGAAGATATTCACTTACAGTTACTTGGTGATTGCTTTCAAGTAAAATGAAATATATCATAACCAGTGTTAATACTTACAAAAAGGTTAATACTGATGTTAAGTTTGGATGCATCAAGCATTGTCTCATACCTACAATATACTTAATCCTACTATGTAGGATCATGAAAAAAATCTGCTCTTATGATTTTGGACTAAAAAGTAATTATTTGGAAAAGTACTTTTTAAATACACTTCTTGATATAAAATTATCATATTGCATGCAGAGACATTAGTGATTTATACAAAAATAAATGAAATGAAAACATCAAAATGGAATTCTAAAACAAAATACTTTTATATACATTTATGAAAAATGGAAATAAATAACAAGTATACCAATTGTCTCTGTGAGGAATGGGATTACCCTTTAATTATTAAGGCCGTCCTACTTGAGTATATCAAACAGTATATCTTCTTTAAGTGATGCAGATTCTGTGACATAAGCTGTATCTTTTACTGTCTTATACATATGAATTTATTTTAAAAGGGGATAAAATAACATTTAAAATAATACACAACAAAGTAAACAAGCTTTAATTTTGCGTTAGTGGGGTAAAAGTGTTGGATCTTCTACTTTTTATGCATTACACATCTTTTGACTTTTGTTTTTTTAAACAATAAATTGAAATTATAATTAGTAAAAAGGACACATTAATTAGTGATAACATCATACAGCCTCTACATGTGGTTCTGGATCTTCCTCAAAAACACAAAGTACTATACACTATATCAGAGTACTGTAGATCTATTAAACATGTACCTATATCATGTTTTACTTAAATAAATACTCCGACTTTCTGCAAAATGATCCTGTGACCTGGGATTTGAATAAAGTTGCTGCCTCTCTTGTGTGTTGTAAAAGGCATTTAAAGGAAGTTGACATCAAGAAGTCCATCCAGCCTTAAATTCTACTCTGATAACACTTTTGATAGTGAGATACAAAGAGTTACAAAGCCTGGGTGTGGTGCAACCCATAATACTCTATAAATCCCTCCCACATCAAAGATATGTGGAGCATGGTTTATGATAGTTCAAGACCTGAAGCACTGCTGGGAGGCTGATTCTGTGGCAAGGAAGATTAAAATGTAAATGCTTATACTCAGTCCTTCACAGTTTTACAATGTAACTTATAATACTGGGAGTATGATGAGAAAAAAATAATAATCAGACAAAAGTGGTGGAAGTGCAAAAAAGGAAGAGAGTATGCAAAAGTTATTTCTGGCAGCACAGCAATGATGGCAATCCTAAGGTGGGTGCATTGTGTCAGAAAAGCTGGTTAGACAAAGTGGTGGAGGCTAATCAGTAACACTGTTGTAGTTGTTAAGCTAACTCCTGATAAATGACTAATGAATACACTGCTGGGATATGGCAGAAGTGATGAAGAGAAAGACGTGTTTTTGAATAAGATGAAGGCATTATTGAGGCATCAGAAGAAGTGACTGTAATGGTTGGAGGCCTGAATGGATAGGATAGAACCAAAGCTAATGGTTATGAGGGAGTGTACAAGGGGCTTTAGCTTCAGTACCAGAAATGCTGAAAATGTGTGGATTCTGATTTATTGATGCAATTGAAACAGCTTTGTGCAATACTTTAAGGAGTTGATGAGATATTAATGTGATGAAGCAACGACCATGATAGACTGTTGATAAGTAGAGTTTATCAAGTCATGGTAAAATATATGAAGAGGAATCCTGGAGGAGTTTGTGTATCTCAATATTGGTTGAAGTAGATATTTTAGTTAGATGCTTAAAAATAAACCAAGAGAAAGTGTGCACCAATATACAGGTTTGGAATTTGAAGGAACAGAATATAAGGAGTAAATCAGAACAAACACTTATAGTAAGACTTAATGAGCTTTCAGAAGCATCAGGAGTAAATGGTAAGGGAAGGCATCTGATTGAAAACAAAAGTCTGTAGTTAGATAAAAGAACCTCCAGGACACCAGGAAACATGGTGAAAAAGTGAAATGCAGAGTGCAACTAAGAAAAAAGAGGAAAGGCTATAAGGGGTGGCAAAAAACAAAAACAGAAAGTGACAAGTTGACCTATAAAGATGCAACGCATAATGCTAGAACAGCTACTACGACAGTGCAAGAAGTCAGGGGACACGTGTTTGTAAATGAGTAGCAAAAGGAAGAGGAAAAATAAATGTGTTCAGGATTATAAAAGAGATAGCATAAGAAAGGCAAGACACAGTATACTGGACTCAGAACACTGTGATTGATAGGAATGAGATTAAAAATATCTAGAAATATTACAAAAAGTACACAAAGAAGATGCTGAATGCACAGAATGAATGGAATAAGGATTTTGTTTGTCCAGAGAAAACAGGACTAGTATGCAAGTTCCCAAAAAAGAATGTTGCAAAAGCTTTAGAAAAAATTAAGATAGGTAAAGCAGCAAACTAGAAAAGTGTTGGAAATGTTGAAGGCAGTGAAAATATCTTTTTGTAATAGGACTGTGTGTGAAGCAAGGATTTGTGAAATATGAAGTGTCTTTATGTTAGTATACAAAAGGAGTGTGGATAATATTAGAATCCCTGAAGTCTACGAAGCCTGGGCCACCTTAAATTCCTTTGCACTTCCTCATCAGTGTCTTTGTTTTGCAAATGTGTCAATCAGCACCGACAGAGAGCAGCCTGCTATCCCACCCTTCACTGATGCAGCTGAAGTTCTCCCAGCTAAAGGCTGTTTATCTGGGTGTGAGGTGCCTGGAGTTGTATAGGATAAATAATATATCATTTGGAATACATGCATTTGTATGTTCTATGTCTATAGCGATCTGGGTAAATGTTGGATAACAGGAAATGCGAGGCAAGAAATGTTGAACACATAACTAAAACAGAAACATTTTGCATATTATAGTACTAATGACAAAATGTTGACCTGAAGTGAATAAAATAAATAAAAGTGCACTTGTTTTGTTATACTTGTACCTTTTGTGAAAGTGTTTATTTGGACTTCAGTCTTTACACATAATACACTATCCGGGGTAAATCCAGAAAACAACCATTAAACTGATAATGAGGATGATGAATGACACAGCAAATTAAGCTAGTGTTATACTGAAGTAAAATTAGTAGGTATACAGTTCTAGGATAGAATCTTTACAATAAACAAGGGCTGATTTCTTAAAATAGATTGTATAATAAGCATAATACAATATTACTATAAGACGACAATTAAAAATGTAAACAGAACTAGAACAACAATTACTTCAAACAATTGTTATTCTGCCATGAATACCAACTAACATTAATTTATGTGAATAAATCCAATTATGAACTGTTCGATATGTCATTTTATTTGCATTGTTAACATATTTGCTTTTTAATTCTTGCAAGACAAAACTCAATTCTTCCCTTTTTTGGCCCTGCTTTTCCAAATATAAGTGATGGTAGGCCACAGTGTAGTCTGGCCCAATCAGGCACAAGATGGATACCAGCATTGGGTGAGAAGACAATTTACTCCAGAGAGCATCAGTCAACTTAGTGAGGGGTAAAGGTAATAACAGTTGCATTTTTCCCCTCATTGACTTTTTTTTTTTTTTTTAAAGCTTGGCCATAGTATAAAAAAACTGAAATACACATGCAGAACACAAACACTGGAAAAATAAAAAAGGTAGATTATGAAACAGCAAGCAAGCAAAGGTTATGTTTTTCAGTGATAGCAAGCAGATATTAATGAGAAACAATGAATAATGTAACTGTGAAGCTATAATAATCCCTACCATACAACTCACCTGTGAATACAACTTAGAAGTCCAAGATAAAATGTCGACTTCCCTGATTCCTTGGCTAGCATTAAAGACATTCTAAGCAACAAAGTTTAAGAAAAGTCAAGCTCATTTACATATTTTTTTTGCAGATCCATCGTTATTTGGACTTAATTTAAAAAATTTATAACAAATTGTACTAATAAAGCATTTTAGCATTTAAAGGAGTATTACACTTGAGAGTCACACTGTCTTCTTATTTTCCCAAACTACTTTATCTGTAACATGTAGTCTATTTTTAAACAAAGTTGGTGACTTTTTTGTAAAAATGATTGGGTGTGTGAATATGTGGGTTGTAGGCACAGATTACTACATCTATTACACTATTTTAAGAATTAATATTAAAAAAATCCATCATCTTTTGTGTAGACCACAAAACCACTGAACAAATATGTTGGACACAGTGTGTGTGTGTGTATATATATATATATGTATATATATATATATATATATATATATATATATATACACACACACACACACACACACACTGTGTCCAACATATTTGTTCAGTGGTATTGTGGTCTACACAAAAGATGATAGATATATACCGTATATTAGTTATCACAGTGTCACACTGCCTGCTTAACAGTAAAAATATATTACCTTTCCTAACTACATCTCAAAAACACCACTTTTATTAGAAATGTAAGAAAAACTTTACCACTACCCAGAAATTTGAGCTCTCCCAAAAGTATGAAACATCCCATTGCTAAAACGATAACATTATAACATGAACGAAAGAAACTTTACATCTCTTTTGGCTTTTGCTACCCTCTACATATTTTTATACAGAAAGCTTACAAGTGTTTCTGTCCTCTATTCTGGGCTTAAAAGTGAAAAAAAAAAAAAGTTTTTTTTTGTTTTATTCTTTTTCTTCAGAACCGATTCAATTCAATCTCATATTTCCAGGTAATAACAACCTCTGTCAGTCAAAACAGGGAAACAATAAATCCTCCACCATTTCAACTTCATTCCTAATAACTTCAAAAAGTTATCACTTCTAATGGAATTAATAAACAAGAGAAAATGTTTTATGATGTCAAGCACTTAAACTAATGATTTCTTGGTAGAGACCACAAGTATTATGTAGTTTAATTGTTATAATATCGGCTCCATTCTGATTACTGCTATTACTGCAAATTTTTGACACAATGTTATCAGGTGTTGCACCTTATCTTGCAAGACAACCCATAAAAAAGGTGTATAGCCAATAGCAGAGGAGTCCTGCACTTCAAAGGCTACACCCACAGGGCTTCTTCTTAAAACACCCACTCCCAGTTTCTCCAGTCAATGCTTTTTAAACTGCTGTCAAGGTTTCAGGGAGAAAACAAAAGATACAGAACAAAAGGCTTGATGCTGAGAGGAAATAAAAGGCTAATACTGCTGTTGTCCATTCAGCAGCACAATGTAACTGAAGTATAATAATTAACTTGCACATTGTAATGAACGCTACAACAGTGGAGAGACACAAACAAAAACGCAGACCACTGCAGCTACTGGGTTCCACACATTAGAGAAGTGTCTGTCTGCTACAATATCTTTCCATCATTTTTACTATTGCATCACTATACGACATAACAGCAGAAAAACAGTTTAGATAAGCATTGTGGTCTATGAATATACATTTTAAAATGCTGCAGCTATTTTTTCATGACACTTTTAAATGTGTTTAGTTATTCATTTAGATAAGCAGTAAAAAGTTGGATGTTGTTTAGCCTGATCTGTGCATCTACTGGTGTCGTTAAGCAGATTTGGTAATTCAGGTGTTTTGAATAGTGAAATCTGCATCTCCAGTGGCTCTTCATTAACAGCTCTCTTAACAGCAGTCCATTTGACAGAGTGTGACAAACCATTTACTTCAAATGCATATTTTGCAGTTCATATTTACATGAACATTGGTGTCAATTATTTCAAGCTTACTGTACATAGACTCCTAATGCTATTGTCATAATGTTGAACAACAGTCAGCACATACACCAACTGCAACAACATACTGTTCATGTTTACCATTTGTCCATTGATGCCATCACATGCCAATGCATAATCTGATGGTACAGAAAGGATTTTCCCTGGCATCCGGTTATTTTTACTTTTAAAACTGGCTATGTTTATTTGTAAAAAGCGCAATATGTTCTCTGTACACTCAACACACATTAAAAATGTCTAGTAACACTTTTCTATTTTTAGGAGACTAACTGTAGACAGTTCATTATAAACTGAAGTTTGCTTTCTGTCAGACCAGGTTAACAAGAGCACCACTGATCTTTGCAGTTCAAAGTCTCCGCTCATACTTTAAATATCTCATGAGGTGTTGGATTGGTTTAGAAATGTGATACTCAGTGAGTCATCCAATTGTTCCCACCCAGGGTTAAGTAAAATTTAGTCATATGTTTTCCCCCCAGACATATACACACACTGGCCACTTTATTAGGTACGCCTGTTCAACTGCGTGTTAACGCAAATATCTGATCATCATAGATATCTAATCTTAATCTAATTTCAAGCACAACCACCTCCAGGGTTTACAGAGAAAAAGGGAAAACATTCAGACAGCATCAGTTCTCTGGGCGAAAATGTCTTGTTGATGACAGAAGTCAGAGAAGAATGACCAGACTGGTTGGAGCTTATTTAAAGGCAACAGTAACACAAATAACCAATCGTTACAACCAAGGTATGTAGAAGAGCATCTCTGAAAACACGTTGAACCTGTAAGCAGATGGGCTACAGCAGCAGGAGACAACACTGGGTGCCACTCCAGTCAGCTAAGAACAGGCAACTGAGGTTACAATTCACATGAGCTCACCAAAATTGGACAATATAAGATTGGAAAAACATTGCCTGGTCTCATGAGTCTCGATTTCTACTTTGACATTTGGATGGTAGGGTGAGAATTTGTGTCAACAACATGAAAGCATGGATCCATCCTGCCTTGCATCAACTGTTCATGCTGCTGTTGGTGGTGGTGTTGTAATGATGGGGGGATATTTACTTGGCACACTTTGGGCCCCTTGGTACCAACTGTGCATTGTTTAAATGCCATAGCCTACCTGTGTATTACTGCTGACCATATCCACCCCTTTATGACCACAGTGCATTCAGCTTCTGATGGGTACTTCCAGTATGATAATGTGCCATATCACAAAGCTCAAATCATCTGAAACTTGTTTCTTGAACATGACAATGAGTTCATGGTACTCAAATGGGCTCCACTTTCACCTGACCTCAATCCAATAGAGCACCTTTGGGATGTAGTAGAATGGGAGATTTGCATCATGGATGTGCAGCAGACAAATCTGCACTGACTGTGTAATGCTATCATGTCAATATGGACCAACATCCCTGAGGAATGTTTCCAGCACCTTGTTGAATGTATGCTACGAAGAACTATGGCAGATCTGAAGGCAAAACAGGGTCCCAACCGGGTACTAACCAGGTGTGCCTAATAGAGTGGCTGGTGAGTGTATATTATACTATTAACATATTTCACTTATTTAATGAACAAAGTTATCTTCAATTAACAAAATGTATGTTTACTGCTCACTTTTGGTGGAAAATATTTTATTTTAATTTCTACACTATAACCACACATTGTCAAATAAAATTTTGAAATTGCTCTTAATACAGGTTAATACCTACAAGAATTTGAAAGAAAATGAAAGATGCTTTAACACTCTCCACACATGTTCTTGGTGTTTTCAATCTGGGCTTTGACTGGGTCACAAAAGGACAGCCAGCAGTATTTTCCAGTCATTGTCATGCTGAAACATGAGCTGTCGCTCCAGTCTGAGGTTGCGTACAGGTTTTCTTCAAAGACCTCTTTGTATTTGGCTTCATTCATACTTCCATCAATCTCCTTGGCCCTGCCACTGAGGAGCACTCCAAATGCTTTTTCCTCAAACTCTCAGAATCCTTTATATGCCAGTGTGCAGACTCCAAGTGGAAGTTTCATACAACAAAGAACTGATGGAGTGCTGCTGTGATGGTTGTTGACGGTTTCTCCCATCTCAGCAAAGGACTTCTCAAGCTCTGTTAGAATGACCACTGGGTTGTTGGTCACCTCCCTGACCAAGGCCTTTCATGCCAGGTTACTCAGTTTGACCAGACAGCAAACTCTACAAAGAGTCGTGGTGTTTCCAAACTTCTTCCGTTTCACATTTGAGGCCATTGTGCTCTTACGAATACTCAAAGCTTTAGAAATGGTTTTATTTCCTTGTCCCGGTCTATACTTCACCATAATTTTATCACAGAGGTCTACACAAAGTCCCTTGGAATTCATGGCTTGGTTTTTTGACCTGACATGCAGTGTGAATTGTTGGACCTTATATATACACAGATGTGTGCCTTTATAAAAAATGGCCAATCAATTCAAATTGCCACTGGTGGACTCCAAACAAGTTTTTGGCACAAGTCAAGGATAATACAAGCAAACAGGATGCACCTGACCACAACTTGGATTGCCACAGCAAAGATCTGAACACTTACATGAATGAAAGATTTCAGCTTTTGATTTTTAAATACTGTGATGGACGGCTGGGACGCCCCTTCAATATATGTTCCAGGGGAGCAAGCATGGGCTGCACAGTACCTCCCCCGGACCACTTGGTGGCAGCCCCCCTGGGTGACTGTGGTGCCTCAGATACCTGCAGGGCTCCATGGGAGATGGAGTTCTCCACAGCCTTGTTGGGATCCGGGTGGCCACCAGGAGGCGCTGCAGGGGTTCCTGGGCCGTAATTCAGCCACTTCAAGACTTCAGGCTGTCATTGCCAGCAAAGGGTTTTCAACCAAGTATTAGAAATGAACATTTTATTTCCAGTTATTTAATTTGTCCAATTACTTTTGAGCCCCTCAAATGAAGGGATTGTGTTAAAAAAAATGCTTTAGCTGCCTCACATTTTTATGCAATCGTTTTGTTCACCCCACTGAATTAAAGTCTGCACTTCAACTGCATCTGAGTTGTTTCATTTAAAATTCATTGTGGCAATGTACAGAACCAAAATTAGAAAAAAGTTGTATCTGTCCAAATATTTATGGACCTAACTGTATATAGTGCCATGCACAGTAGTCATGAAAAAAATCTAAACTAATGGAGAAACAACAATTTAATAGGTTGATAACAAAAAAAGTAAACCATATAATAAAATGCGCACACACATACACACGTGAATAGGAGGCATTTTCAGGGCTAGTGTATCGATTTGCTCTCAGAATAGAGGAAAGGTGGCTCAGAGATTCATGACATCATGTCTGCTTCCTCCAAAAGTCCTACCTTCTTCAGGTTGGGACTATACAAGGAGCTTCTTCACAATATGTTAGGATTCATTAACAAGATCCCCATTAGAAAAGACAAACCCGACGAGCACTGGTTGAAATTCTTTTTGTCAACTTTTTTTTGGCTATTCCAACCTACCAATTAAACGGTGTTCACTGACTCATGCCCTGACACTTCATCTGTCTTACTTTATACTTTTATAAATGTAGATACATTTTTCTAATCTCAACATACCCCTATAACTGAACTTTACGTGTGAACTTGATATAGTGCCTTGAGCCTGCTATTTTGAAGTTTTTTTTAGATTAAAAAAAGATATCAAGCTATCAGTATTCCAAAAACACCTTCTGTTTTGCCTTGGTGATAGGCAGAGGGTCCAATGGACTATTATTTAGAGATGCAGGTCAGAAAGTGGAAGTGTAAAATTCTGGGTTTTTTTTGCAAATAATCGACACAAATACATTTTGAAGTCTTTGGTCCTATCTTTTTCTATTTGTCTATTATGGGCCTGATGGTGTGGTCTACAATGTTTAAATCTTTGGACTGTAACCCTCTAGATTGTATCTTCAGTCCTCACCATTGATTCACTGTGCAGCCTTGAATAAGTAACTTAAGATGTAACTAGTGCTAATGCATCTCATAGTTTGCTTTAAAACTGTGCTCCTTATCAGCTGATAACTTAGTAGCCTTCTCTGGTTAACACCCAGAATTTAGCAGAATTTTTAATTTGCTGTAACTAAAAACATCTGCTAAATAAAAATTATAAAGAGGACTAAATACTTAAAAATCATTACAATGCAACATTACACTCACTTATTTCATTTGTGAGACCTCTGTAGAAAAATGGAGATGGACAGTAACTTCTTTTGGGCTCAAGGAGCAAAAAGCTGCTTAGCAGACTGCATTCAGTGTGATTAAGCAATCATAGCCAGTTTTACCTGGGCTTTATATGTGCACTAAAAGCTGTGCCAAGTATGCCCTGTACTACTATCTTTGTGATCTTGTCACTTTGTACACACGCAGAATCCCATTTTTGTGAAGGATTGTGTTTTCAAGCATAACTGTAATTGGAAGGCTACAGTATTCTCTCACCAGTGCACAAGCCAAAAGCACTAAATCCTTACAGACTCACTAGAAGAATAAAAAGTAAAACTATTGATAATCTTGTAGCGAATCATGGTGCCAGCATGGGCAGCTTGTAAGAATTTAAGTACCGTTTTATGGTTGATTTTATGGGTCTCTGTTCTAGCAAGAACTTGCTAACCGAGCCATCAGTTCTAGACTGAAGACAAGACAGCAGTGCAGATGCTTCCATTTTACAGAGTTTACCTGCTGAGAATTTTAATGGTGCTCATATTTACATAAGAGTTACCCAAGTACCATTATTTTCCTTGTTTGGATGTGTTGGCCTTTGTTCTTGTTGCTGCTTATATTGGTTCTGTTACTATAATAATGAAGTGTAAAAAAACACAATCAAACATTCGTGCTGACATCCAGTATCATATATATGTACATAAAATAGTTCAGGTTGCATCCTTTTATTTACAAATTGTTGGGCCCTGGTGTATTTATTATATAAACACCAGGTATACTGATTTTTACTTCTTTTGTGCAACCAATTTATAAAAGTCCAAGGACCCTCTAATTAAAGATGCAAAGAAGGTGTCAGACAAAGCTCTCTGTGCTACAGGTGAGCCACCAGAGAAAGACAAAAACATGCAACGTTTTTGAAAATAATGTGGAAGCAAGACCAAATATCTACAACTTCTGATGAAATTTTGGAAGAGCAGTTTGCATGAGGAATTTGCTCAGTTGCATATGGTGAAATATGGACATATCTATATGTAACCTATTAGCAGTCTGCATTACTAAGCAAGAACATAGTCTTCTTCCCTCCCTGGACTAACTGATCTTAAAAGCATCAATCAACACCATGTACTCATCTCTCTGTATATTGTATAAATAAATTAAATAGAGAGGGTACTTAGGTAGAGAGACATTTGTGTCACTTATCAAATACTTAAGAACTGCATACATACAGATGCACACATTCACACATACATGCATGCACACACAAAATTAATGAAATTTGAGTTTTTTAATATAATGACAGTAATCATATCAAATTCCCACTTTCCCCCTTGGAAATCTTGTAGCTAACAATAATATAACATCACATTCTCAAACATGCAGTAAGGATACAGGAAATGTAAACTGCTGAGAAAGATATTAACACTAGCCTGCTGTCCTCTACCAGAAATCACTAGTTAAAGAATTTCACGTTTCACATGAGTAATTCCATGTCAAATCATCACACTTTTGGACCTCATCGTCACAGATTTCAAAAAAACTTGGCATGGTGATTTGGTCATATGAGTAACCCAAGGAACTGAGATTTCACGTGTCTTGGATCAATATTGGGCGAGATTAAAGCTAACAAAGTTTGAACTTATTGGTGGGGGGTTTAGGTTACGACTTGGACTATTTATATTTCCCAAAATATAAAAGTTTGCACAGACATGGTTCTCACATTGTTTAAAAGCTCTTTTCCAGATCTATATTTCACATAATGACTTCTATCCCCAAAATGAACAACACCATGTTACGAGTGATTATAATATTAAAGATTGAATAGCTAAAAAACCTACATTTTAATTTTTTTTTTTAAACTAACGCTAGCTTATAATGTCATGAACATCTCCACAAAATGTGGTCTTTGGATTTTGAGCCGCTGCTGAGATATCATTACTTATTTGATATGTGCATCAAAACCATAATTCTTTACAATGCTGTTGAATATTCAATGCAAAATATGCAACTAAATCAATATACTGCTGTCCTTAAAAAAAATCCTTAATGGCCAATTCAGATTTCTCCTGGAAAACTAGGAATCATCTAAAGTAGTAGGGTCCCCGCATAATCTGGCAAAGCTGAAACTGAAGAGTGGAAGGCAACTGCAAAATGTAAGTGTGCTAAGAGAATACAGTAGATTTATAGTATGTGCTGTTTTAACCAAAGTAAAATGTACTTCCCAAAATTTTGCTTTATAGTGGACACATCTGCAAACTAAGGCAATTTAAGCTTTCATAAAAATGTTGCCTTTTTTGAAATACTGTTGGTTACAAAATGTTAATAAAGGTGAAAAACATTGATTTATCTTGATTTCGGTCTGTTCATTAAAAAAAGGCTTAAGCATTTAACAAGAGTGTGTATACTTCTGACATCTACTCTATACTAATTTTTAAACATAAAGCAGTATAAGCAGAAAATGATAATGCTGCACCATGTAATCTGCACTAGTACAAACATATCTAATTCAGCAATTCCAAAACCTCTAGAAAAATCAGCACCCATCATAAACAGGAAAAACAACTCAAATGAGATCGAGCTTTTGAAATGATGACAGGACTACTCATCCTGAATGAAAGGAAGAGGCAGACTTTCAGTTCAAAAGCTCAATTTCATGTAAATTGAGTTTCCTATTCATGTTTCTTCAGTATCTATTTATCAATATTTTAGCAAAAAATACATATGTTTTGCATGTTGTGAGCATACAACTGGATAACTGACATGTGGATTATGTAACAGGAGTAACCATGAGTCACCCCCACCCATGGACGCATTTCACATTGTTTGCCATTGTACAGCACTGGATACCATTGGCTTGATTTATGCCATAAACTTTTATTTTCGTTCTCTTTTCAGTAGTTTGTAACATAACAAATGCTAATAAAACACTATAATGATCATGGCTATATGATGAAAATAGCATAGCAAAATTTAGGTTTTATTCTGAACAGTTTTTTAAAAAAAAAACAAAAACACTTTACGCTTCCTCTAATTAGCAATTTAATTTTAACCTGAATATCCATGAAGTCACTCATGCTCTTTGCATTACTTTACTTTTTTGACACAGAAGATGATACAACATTAAAACTGTAAAATAAAAAAACTTTCCCATGTACACTACTTGATTTATTCATTATCAAAGATAACCTAATTCAATTTAACCTGTAAACTGTATTGAAGAAACTGGGACTCTCAAGTATGACACCCACAGTTAATGGTAAATCACTTACATTAAATTTAATTTTGTTTTGATGACGCTAATCTCTTACTTTAAAGCAATGATTTTACCTGTGTAGGAAATTTGGAACTTTTCCTAATTAAACATTCTTCCAAAGTGCATAATCAAAGTGCAGAATAAAGTACTTATTCAAAGATACAGAAATATATTTTTACATTAGTTACCAAATATAGTCACATTTTTTTTTTTTTTTTGCAATAGTTACAAAAGTTATACATATATAGAGAGACAGGCAGAAAAAGTCAGCTTGTACATATACAAATACAATGTAAAACAATAAAAACCAAAACTCTTCCAAAAAAGATGTAGTGTGTCATGCTGTTTTTCACTCATACAGTTTATGAAAGCCTTATTGCTTTTAATGCAGCCCAGTGCACCAAGGGAATATCTGTTTTAATGCTGAGAATTCCCTCAACACAGCTGTGTTATTTAATAAAGTTTGTTTCATGGCAAAATAAAAACAAGAATCATACATTATAATTAAATCAGTTAATGAAAAGTATACAGCTGATTGTACTGAATTCTTCTGAATAAAATCTCTATTGTGCTTTCTGCAACATGAAATATATGCCAGGAAACAAACCAAAATACTAAGAAGCTCCTTGGTAATGTGGCTTTTGTTGTGAAGCAGTTGTGAAAAAGCAATGTGAACCAAGGATATCACAGTAAGCAATAATATTGACATTGCACCACAATGAATTATCCAATATTGTACCACTCGTTTTTTCCAACTTCAATTTCTTTATTTTCTGAAGAAGAACAATGTACATATACTTTCATTTTTTTAATGTAGCCCTTCTGAATTTAGAACTTTCTTCACCAATAAACTTGCTTTC
The DNA here is from genome assembly GCF_900747795.2 of Erpetoichthys calabaricus. Taxonomy (NCBI): domain Eukaryota; kingdom Metazoa; phylum Chordata; class Cladistia; order Polypteriformes; family Polypteridae; genus Erpetoichthys; species Erpetoichthys calabaricus. The sequence continues at coordinate 84,595,670 of NC_041397.2, read as the reverse complement.
AATATACCCTAAATGTTACTGTGCTATCATTTTGCAGTTCTGGCCATCATACAATCCTAAAATATGATGATGAATGCTCACACATTATATTAAGTCACAAAAAAGTAGACACACAGTTTCTTAAACTACAGTATAAATCCAACAGAAAGCACAGATACTTAAAATCCTTAAAATATCAAGCCAGCCATTGAACCTCTGAAACTCTTAAAATCCATACTCAGAAATAATATTTTGCTAAATGACATTACTCAATTTACAGTTTAGGAGATGAAACAAAGAATAATACATGCATTGGATAAAATGTGTGTAATAAGTGCCCTACACTTACTATGTAAAAATAGATGAAAACTGTAAATACAGGGTGTACATGAATTTTACTCAACTCATACAAATGTACCGGTAACATCATCAGCGTCTCAAATTCTAGCAGAAGCATTTACCTTCAGCAAAAGAAACTAAATATGAAGTGGTGTAATCAAATATGTGTATAATTCCAATTTATGACCATAATCAAACTTACCTAAAAAGTTTGGATGGCATTTAAACGTTCATTGACAGTTTTTTTTCAATACACTTTCCATATGCTATTTAAAAGATGCAGCACTATATTGACTAAATCAATTAAAAATGATCACTTATCTGTTCATTAGCACATTATCCTAAACTACAGAGAAGGCTTGATTTAAAAACCCTTGAGCATCACTACTTTGGGTTTCCTCTCTATTAATGAGCAGCACAATGGCCCAAACCTTCAACAGAGAGGGGGCCTTTACTTACGTCAACAGGAACTAGAAGACTCCTGCCCAGATGCTGGTTAAAAGACAGGCACCAGGCTTCAGTGTACCCATTCATGTTGGGAACATACTTCTTTACAGTTTCATCATTCAGTCTGAGCCATACACCATCATCATTGTGGATCTATGGGAAACAAGCAACAAAAACGAGCCATGCCCTCCTGTAACTGCTAAAATGCCTTGCAAGGACTAAAAGGCTGCAGACTGCCAAGAGCACTATGACAAAGATATGTGGGTTGTAGAAATTGGGAAATTAAGAAGTCAGAAAAAAACAGAAAAACAAAAGACTGCTTATGCACAGTAAAGAGTTCATGAATAAAAGTTACATTAATTAAAAAAAAAGAAGTCTGCTAAAAAAACTTACTGTATTTATGTCATGTAGTTATATTTAAGTTTAAAAAATTATGAAGATACTTAGAGCTATTCCCGGTTTTAACTTTCCACATTTCATTGTATTCACATTAAACAGAATTACAATGGGAATAAAAAATATAAAAAAATTTTTTTCCAAGTTTACGAGAATAATGTATAAATATTATTTGAGTAATGAGGCACGTGTTCGTCATCTTTTGTCCACATATGCACAGTAGCTCCTTAAACTGACCACAAGTTTGCCTAAACTTCAATAGACTGCAGCCTGAGAGTTTCTTGCATGTGAATGAAGCCAAATGAAAAGAAAACTAGGAAAATGGGGAAGGTAGATCTTCAGAAAAAAACTTACAAATAGAAGAAGAAAAAAAAAAACCACACAGAACAAATAACTAGGATGAATTAGTGGCTCACCATTTTTAAAAGCTTGATGTATTGCTTGTTATAGCTGAATGAAAACGCAATATGTTAACAGTTGCACATAGCTTAACTAAATGTGAATAATGAGGGTAAAAAAAAATCCAAAACATTTTAAGGCCCTGATCTGATAAAACATTTATGTCCTTTTAAATTACCTCATCAATGAAAGTGATGGTTCCATTGACCTTCACTATGCCTATCTGTTCACTCTGCAGAGAGGGGTGACTACGGATACGAAGCCCTGCGCTGTCCTTGGCCACAAATTTGCGAACCTGAGAGAAGTAAAGGGAAACAGTAAGGTAAAGAAAATAGCAATGAAAAGCAGCTCAGGAGGACAGAAAGCCAGAAGTAATCAAAGACACAAAAAAGAATGAAACCAAAGCAAGCAGAACTAGGAGATTAGTTGCCTTTTAATTAATGACTCACAATGTTACTTGTTTCCCAATATTTACCATGCCTCTCCAGCAAACATAATGTAGTACACTCAGAATACGAGTCCACAATGATGGTAACTCCAGAAGTAATTGCAACAAATCACACACACTCTTTTAGTAGTTAAACACATGTAGACTTTCAATAGCAGGGGATGCTCTATTCAAGATCTTAAAGGCCACAGGAGGTGTGAGATTTTATGGCTTATGTATTTCGTTGGACTAACTTCTCATTTATTACATTCAATCATCCATCCATTATCCAACCCTGCTACATCCTAACACAGGGTCATGGAGGTCTACTGGAGCCAATCCCAGCCAACACAGGGTGCAAGGCAGGAACAAATCCTGGGCAGGGCGCCAGCCCACCGCAGGGCACACACACACACACACACACACACACACACAAACACACAAGGGACAATTTATGATCACCAATGCACCTAACCTGCATATCTTTGGACTGTGGGAGGAAACCCACGCAGACAAGGGGAGAACATACAAACTCCATGCAGGGAGGACCCAGGAAGCGAACCCAGGTCTCCTTACTGCGAGGCAGCAGTGCTACCACTGCGCCACCGTGCCACCTTTTATCACATTCAGCACTTCAATATTCAAGAGTAACTGTTCAATACCAGTCCAGGAAGTCTAGATTGGATGCAGATGTATTCAACTATAACCAACTTTGCTTTTTTAATGAAATTCAGATTTTATTAGTTTTGTTTACTCATTTGTATAATTCTTTAGTCAGGCTTGATGGGCTATTGTGATTGCAGATTTCAACTGCAAACACTCTTTTAAGGAGATGCTAATGCACTCTGTGTAATTAGATAACTTGTTCCGATTTTGAATTCAAGAGTATGAATGTACAATTAATTTACATAACATTTTGTTTTTCTCTTCTCTTTGAAGTTCAACAAGCTGGGGCCTATCCTAGTAGCATTAGCTTCTAGGTTGGAACCAACTCTGAACGGGGCACCAGCTCATCTCAGGTATTCTTAGTAATCTTAAATACTTCAAAAATGGACTTCTAATTTACTAAGATAAATTAGAATTTTAAAGGTAAAAAGCTTCCTAAACATGGTTTATTTATTCCAGGTATTTTTAGGAGTATTTTAAAAACATTCAAGAGCAGAAATCATTAATTTACATGGAACTCAATGAAAAATATGTATCAGCCTGGAGGAACGGATGCAGTGTCTACAGAATGGGAGTTCCCTTGATGAGCAGATGGAGTGTATAATTTTTGTTCTGAAAGTCATGGTGGATACAAGATTCTGGGTAATTTCATAACTGTAATTCTGTTGTTAGCTGACTTGTTTATTAAGTCAGAAGTATTATTCAATTTTTAGAAATTGAAAAACCATTTTTTTTTCTTTGAAATTAAAAAGATACTGCTGTAGTCACCTATACTGTATATAAGAGTTGCTTCCTGTATTGACGTTCTGTTTCACTTTAAATCAAACATTTTAAGTTTTTTACTTTTTTTGTAAGCAGAAGGTAATATACCATGAATCTCAGATGAGAAGGGAAATACTTCAGTTAATCAGCTAAATAAGTGTTATTTGTTATGTGCTTGTGTGCTGACAAAAAAGTAACTGCTTTAAAGTAAAATTGAGAAACAGAGTTCTAATCCTTCAATGTCCACTTTGTTGATTTCTTCAGAAAACTAACATTTGGATGCAAGAACTGCTGCATGATAACAGGAACAAAGAATACAGTATCTAAATAAATGTATATTCCGGTAAAGAAAATATTTGGCCTCAAAGTAAGAAAATAATTAGAACGAGAGAGACGGAGGCCCAAACATCCTTCCATGATCAGTACTGACCAACTCTTATCTACAACCTTTCACCACAGCAAGGTTTTAAAATATAACAACAAAGTATGAAGTGGCAATGTTTCAGCATACAGCAAAATGCTTTTAAGAAAATGTTATATCATTGATCATGAAAATTTCCTTTCTGATATTTTATATATCCATATGATGACTAAAAAAATACCTTGTAGAAATTGGCAAATATAAAATTCAACAGAAATGCAATGTAGTAATACACTGTTAAAAAGTGAATTGCACTGTTAAAAAGTAAATAATTATAACAATAACATAGCATTCTTGTACTATTTAAAACAAAAAAAAAAGCACAACGGAAATGCAAAGTTGAATTTGTACTTCCTACCTTACTTGGCTGAGGCTCTGCTTTAGGTTTCACTAGTTGAGATCCAGGTGGAATCATTCCCTTTGGGGGGTCTTTGACTTCCACTTCCAAACCAGCATCTGTAAAGTAATGCAGCATGTTAAATTACTAGTTAGTGAATTTATTGTTGAGAGAAAACAGAGAAATCACAAATTTTAATACTTTAATATTGTTCTATGCTATTTTTTAATTAAAAAATGGCCTGACAAGATCTTTAGATGGGTTTGCAGATAAAAAGCACTATTGGAAGGTGTGTTTTGAAAGGTTTTTTTGGACTTGCAGATCTTTTAAAATTTTATTTAAATTTTTAATTACTACTAGAAATGTATTTCATATTTAGCTATGTGTAATAAATGAAACAATATCACATTTACAAGTCCAATACTTAAAATAAGTACATAAATGAAAGTTTATTTCGCTGCAGCTACACTCCAGCTCTGCTTGTTACAAGATGTACCCTGGCTTCATGATCACCTCAAGTAAAACAAACTTGCCTTGGAGATGCAACCTAATAGAGCATTGTGAACAAAACCACCATGCTGCCACAGAGCTACTTCACACTGCTTTCAGTACAGTATATGTTTCCGAATTTGCAAAATCATAATGTAAAGCAGGACAAACTGCAAATAAAAAAAATCACAGCTGCTGATTTGAGTGCAGTTATCACTGTTTCGCCAGTGGACATGAGAGGACAGAAATAGTATGTATGCAAAACAGTGGTTTGACAAATTCAGAATGTTGAGTGGGATATTTTATTCATCAGTGCCTGTTCACCCTGTAAAAGACAGTAATTGGGCTTTACTAGCAGGCAATAGTTGTAGAGTATCGCACATAGTCAAACTGGCAAGTCAGCATTGTGTTTGTTTGTTTATGAACTATAAAAGGCTTTGTGTTATGTTGTAATGCCGACTATGTTAATCTGCCCCAAAGTGAGGACCTTCAGGACTAAACCTATATGAAAAGCTTAGATACTATGTTTTTTTTTTTTTTTTGTTTTTGATGCCTCTCTAAAAAGATTGTATTTATATGATATATGACTGGAATACATTGGAATTTAGCAACAGTTTGAAAGGCAGATCCTTACTTAAACCACCAGCCTAACAGGGAATTTACCATGACAGTTACAGCAAAATCATAATCTTACCAGTGCAACCTAATAAAATATGAACATACAGTATGAAGTGAATTTAAGTTCCTGATCTGACTAGACCGTTATAATCACAATATTCAGTGAAATTAAAGTATAACAGTCAAAGTGGGTGTATGCAAATAATGCATTTTCAACAAGAAACTGATTAAAGAGAACTTTTCAGTGAGCTACAAGCAAGCGTGAAATCAATTGTGGCTGGGAACTCTAGAGGATTTTAAAGAACGTTTTAATGTAGGACAGTTTGAGAGATAATTAGCATTAAATCAGTTAGCTTTTATTTAGAGTTGCAGTCCTGTATGGATTATTTACTTTTACCGTGTCTGTCTCTCTTGTGCTACTCTAGTTGGGAAATTATTAGTATTGTGGTGTTGCTTTGAGAAAAATGAAACAACAAATTTGGTTTTCAAGCAAAGAATCTACATTGATCTTGTCATTATTCCCAACACTATTAATGTTCTCTACAACTGAAAATGATAAAAGGAAAAACTCCAAAAAATCCAAAAGTAGTCTTTGATGACTTTCAGCAAGTATTAAAAAAATCCTGAAACATGTACATTTTTAACGCTTCATTTAAATTCAAGTTAAAATTAAATCTTTTCATTTCCTCTGCTCCTTAGGGACAAGCTGAAAGAGATGGGAGTAGATTCATACCTGGTGGCATGGATCGTGGACTATCTTAAAGGCAGACCTCAGTATGTGCGTCTCGGGAACTGCACATCTGACATTATGGTCAGCAACACAGGAGCGCCACAGGGGACTGTACTTTCTCCGGTACTGTTCAGCCTATATACATCAGACTTCCAATACAACTCGAAGTCCTGCCACGTGCAAATGTTCGCTGACGACACTGCTATCGTGGGCTGCATCAGGAGTGGGCAGGAGGAGTATAGGGATCTAATCAAGGACTTTGTTAAATGGTGCGACTCAAACCACCTACACCTGAACACCAGCAAAACCAAGGAGCTGGTGGTGGATTTTAGGAGGCCCAGACCCCTCATGGACCCCGTGATCATCAGAGGTGACTGTGTGCAGATGGTGCAGACCTATAAATACCTGGGAGTGCAGCTGGATGATAAATTAGACTGGACTGCTAATATTGATGCTCTGTGTAAGAAAGGACAGAGCCGGTTATACTTCCTTAGAAGGCTGGCATCCTTCAACATCTGCAATAAGATGCTGCAGATGTTCTATCAGACGGTTGTGGCGAGCGCCCTCTTCTACGCGGTGGTGTGCTGGGGAGGCAGCATTAAGAAGAAGGATGCCTCACGCCTGGACAAACTGGTGAGGAAGGCAGGCTCTATTGTTGGCATGGAGCTGGACAGCTTGACATCTGTGGCAGAGCGACGGGCGCTCAGTAGGCTCCTATCAATTATGGAAAATCCACTGCATCCACTAAACAGTGTCATCTCCAGACAGAAGAGCAGCTTCAGTGACAGACTGCTGTCACTGTCCTGCTCCACTGACAGACTGAGAAGATCGTTCCTCCCCCAAACTAAGTGACTCTTCAATTCCACCCCAATGGAAACGTTAACACTATACAAAGTTATTGTCTGTTTTTACCTGCATTGTTATCAATCTTTAACTTAATATTGTTTTTTGTATCAGTATACTGCTGCTGGAGTATGTGAATTTCCCCTTGGGATTAATAAAGTATCTATCTAAATAACACCATTACTGTTGTTCTCTGCTGCTGAATCTATAGATACCAATAACAATCTGTGAACTCAATTCAAAAATTTTTGTCAGTGGTAGCCTATTAAATTCAGCCATTAGTATTCACACCAACGATTTTTGCCCCCCAATGTTTATGACAAGTTGGCACCAATTACTAAATTTATACATACATATCTCTCGACATGTACATATATAAATACATAAACAAATAAACACACATTTAAAATTGCTTGAAGTTTTGAGTGCAGTTCAGCACCTCTGCCTTTGCCTGAAGCAATACAGTTACAGTAATAAACAAGCAGTGTCATTTAGTGAACCAGAAAATATTAAGCTATGCAAATCTTTAACTCACTGAAACCCCTGACACAATAGCATCCTGAAAGCAGCAGCAGTCTTGTCCTGCTCAAGCAGTTAAAACAAATCTTTTCTTGGATTCCAAGGAGAATGATGAAGAGGCAGACAGCGATAATGATGAAAATGTTAGCACTGGTAATTCTGGAAACATAACTGATCAATACCTCTAGATCCCAGAGTACTATCAGAGTATGAAGAAACCAACATTATTTCTTCAAGTAAAGACACTGTGCACTCTCGGCCCCAAAGTAAGAGATTAGTTTATTAAGACTGATGTTAAGTTTAGGAAAGTTTTACACTTTCAAATGATAATTTATTTACAGACAATCCCTACAATAACTATTTGTTTAATCACCAAAGGTAATTGCCCCTAGTGGCATTTTCAGAACTCTTCTGACTGATGATATTCCCAACCTAATTGTTACAAGAATTAACCAAAACGTATAGTGATTTATTGATGCAAATAAGCGCTAGTTCACGTTTGTATATCGTAGTGCCACTGACAAAAATATGTATGTGAAATTGTCAGAAAAATCCTTAACATTATTTCATAAAAGCAGCAGTATGTATCTCCAAAGAAATGGTTACTTTATTCACAAGTTGTCCACTTCAATAATGACAAAATGTTAGCAAGTCAAAAAGTCAACAAATACAGCAAGTTTATAAATTAGACTGTATCACAGATTACAACAAATGTGTGGAGCACTAAACACTGATCACACAGTCTAGCTCATTTCTTATTAAACATCAACTGTGTAAGTCCTGATGCTACATAATAAGTTGCTCTACTTTTTTTATGGCACAGCAATGACCAATTCATGCTGCATGTGCTGCAGTGAAAAATGGACATATCCTAATAGCACATCTTGCTTAAAACACGAGTTATTTGGGATTTCCTGGTGGAGGATGGTCATTTATCTGCATCTTTAAATCTAGACATTTGTCTGTTAGCTTTTTTCAGCAAAAACAATTACCCTTGGACTTTACAAAAATGTACAGGCTGTAGAAAACACTTCAACTATAAAGAAACAGTGTTGTATACAGGTATGAAAACTCACCCTATTTATAATACCATCTATATATATAATTCACTAAGCCAGAAGACAAGTAGCCGACCATGGAAAGCACGCCGGAAGGGGCGTGGATTCACTGAAGACAAGTAGCCGACCATGGAAAGCATGCCAGAAGGGGCGTGGATTCACTAAACCGCCGACAAGACAGACGCCAATGGCGCACGCAGGAAGGTGCCACGCCCACCAACTCTTAGACCATTGGATACGACGAAAGAATCACAGAGCCACGCCCACCAACTCAGACGCGAAGCCAAGGGAAACATGCCGTCATTTCTGTTTGTCTGTGCCACAGTACAGTTGCAGCTCTGAGCCACATTGGCTTTTCATTAGTCAACCTCAGTGGAACCTTGGTTCATACAGAGGCAGCGCCAGAGAGAGACAGAGGCACACACAGGCAGCGCGATAGAGAGAGCCGCGCACACACAGTCAGCGCCAGAGAGACAGAGGGGCGCGCACACACACACAGAGAGGCAACGCCAGAGAGAGACAGAGGCACACACAGGCAGCGCAAGAGAGAGCCGCGCAATCCTTTAAAACTGAAGTTAAAACACAATGAAGGAAGCAGTCTTTAAAAACCAATAAGCCCTGTGCCTCTTTTTCATTAGCGTCTCACCTGCTTCAGGCCCTGCAACAGTTGAGACGCTCTCTCTGCAGCTGACCTTCTCTGTGCCTGACTCCACTACTGTCAGTCGCCTGATTAAAAATGGCCTTTTGAAGGGGAGCTATGGACCCGCTATACCACAGGAACACATTGCCTTCGAGCGTGCTTTTTTCTCACTGTAACGTACCGGCTTTCTCTCTCTCCTCACTCGCTCACACACTGCACAGGGGAGAAATGCCCGAAGAAGAGAGACAGAGGGGGTGGGGGCTCGCGTGCTGCTGAGAGAGAGAGGGCTTACATGCTTCTGAGAGACAGAGGGGGAGGGGGCTCGCATGCTGCTGAGAGAGGGGGGGGGGCTGGGGAGGCTCCCGTGCTGCCGAGAGAGAGGGGGGCTGGGGAGGCTCGCGTGCTGCTGAGAGAGGGGGAGGGGGGCTCGAGTGCTGCTGAGAGAGAGGGGGGGCTGGGGAGGCTCCCGTGCTGCTGAGAGAGGGGGGGCTGGGGAGGCTCGCTGTGCTGCTGAGAGAGGGGGGGCTGGGGAGGCTCGCGTGCTGCTGACAGAGGGGAATGGGGCTCGTGTGCTACTGAGAGAGAGGGAGAGGGGTGGGCTGGGGAGGCTCGCCTGCTGCTGAGAGAGAGAGAGAGAGAGAGAGAGAGGGGGGCTGGGGAGGCTTGCGTGCTGCTGAGAGAGAGAGGGAGGCGGGGGGCTGGGAAGTAACTTTCACCAGCGTGGCCTCCATCGTCACAGACGATCCCGCTTTCAGTCACAGACAATTGTATGTTGCTCTCTCCAGAGGTCCATCTTTTCATTCACTCACACTGATATCCACAAACCCACCCCATTTGGACAACTGTGTTGTTCAGCAAGTGTTCACCCATCAATACATAATTATGCGGCGTATGTTACGCCGCGGGTTGGCTAGTACTTTATAATTTAACAACACCACTGATAATTACAGTAATCCCTCGCTATATCGCGCTTCGACTTTCGCGGCTTCACTCTATCGCGGATTTTATATGTAAGCATATTTAAATATATATCGCAGATTTTTTGCTGGTTCGCGGATTTCTGCGGACAATGGGTCCTTTAATTTCTGGCACACGCTTCCTCAGTTGGTTTGTCCAGTTGATTTCATACAAGGGACGCTATTGGCAGATGGCTGAGAAGCTACCCAACCACAGCGCGTATTATGTTTTACATAAAACTCCTCAAATATATTGTGAGCACGGGGGCTGTTCGCACCCCTAGAGGACACGGCTGCTCCTCAAAAAACGCAGAAAGATTACCTTCACAGTGCTCCCTTCTTTGCTGGGCTTACATGTGGCTGCTTTGCAAGCGATATGCTTCCAGCATGGTGCTTCGCATACTTAAAAGATCAAACAGCACGTATTGATTTTTGATTGTTTGCTTTCCTCTCTCTCGCTCTGACGGAGGGGGTGTGAGCAGAGGGACTGTTCGCACACTGGCCTAGAGGATATGGACGCTCCTCTAAAAAATGCTGAAAAATGCTTGCTCCCTTCCTCGCAGATACTTTGCGGTGCTTCGCATACTTAAAAGCCAAAAAGCCCTATTGATTTTTGACTGTTTGCTTTTTTCTCCCTCTCTCTCTGACGGGCACTCCTTTGAAGAGGAAGATATGTTTGGATTCTTTTAATTGTGAGACGGAACTGTCATCTCTGTCTTGTCATGGAGCACAGTTTAAACTTTTGAAAAAGAGACAAATGTTTGTTTGCAGTGTATGAATAACGTTCCTGTCTCTCTACAACCTCCTGTGTTTCTGTGCAAATCTGTGACCGAAGCATGACAATATAAAAATAACCATATAAACATATGGTTTCTACTTCGCGGATTTTCACCTTTCGCGGGGGGGTCTGGAACGCAACCCCCGCGATGGAGGAGGGATTACTGTACTGTATATTATTTGTGTAGTCTAATAACCTAATGTTCCAAGACATTCAGCCATAACTACATTTTGCTTAAATTCTGCAAACCTAGAACCATTTTTTACTTCTTCTTTGCTTCATATTTACCATGTCTAATACTGACATTTTTTTGGCATTTACAAATAAATTATTTCCTCCAGGCTCCTTTGATACTCCCGTCTCTGTGGTGCTCCAACTGCGACTTACAGAGTGCTAAAGTAGAACAGCTGCCCGTTAACAAGCAATTGGCAAGTTTCCACACAGAACACCCACAGCCGCACAGCACCACTGCCAGAGCCACAGGCAGACACAGAATCAGAGATACCCTGTTTTTATTTAACTTTGTTTACCTTGCTCATTGCCACTGTGAAAGCTAATTCAGAAAATATTACAGTATAACCATTTAGAAGAATAGAGAACTGATACAAAATGGATAAGTGATAAACTAATGATTCATGTAAGAGAAAAAATGTTGTCTTCGCCAGTACAAAAAATGAAAAGCATTTGTGTATATGACAAGATTAAAATCAGGCTCTGCTGTATACCTATTTCTATTCCATCTATTGTCACATGTATAGTATAAAGACCAACAGCTCCAGGAGTCCAATTAGCATTGTAGGTGCCATCTGTATTTGCTCTAATCAGCATATTCTCACTTGGTCTGAAAGAGAAAAAAAAGGTACAAATAAAGGGATAAGGCTGAATATTAAAAAAATAAAATTCAATACACTATTTTTGTTGTGTTAATTAGCTTTACCTCTTAGGTGTTGGGGAAGCAAAGCGAAGTTCTTCAAAAGAGTAGTTCTCATAAACCTGTAACAAATAAGATTGTTCATAATTGTTATTAAAAAAAGGCTTAACAAATTCACAATTCTAAGACAGGACTCGTAACCAATGAATGAGGGGAGAGTGGGGGTCTTTAATTCAAAACTGTGATCCTTTGTGAAGGTGCTTCCTGTTTGTGGATTACTTTCATTTTCTGGAGTTACTTACTTAACAATATTTTAGGAATAAATACATTTTTTTTTTTTTAAATTGTGAGTACACAACTGTATGACCTGACATTTATATTATGCAAGACAAGTATTGATATTGTTTGCTGTTGTCCAATGTTGGTCACCATTGGATCCCATTCTTTTGGGAAGCGTTATGTCTATTTTCTATAAAAACCTGAAATTAACATTTTTCTTTGCCATTACTAAAAAGTGCATATGGAAAATATAATTTTACGAACAAGACAACTACTTTTAATTTCTCACCAAAGAGAAATTTTCAAATACAACTTGAAAAAAAGACATTCTTAATGAAAAATGCTAAAAACTATTTACAAGTACCATATTAACCACTCATGCACAGTAGATTAACACAAAGAAGTAGATTAAAACAATAAAACATTTCCTACCTTCATCATAGTAATGGCAATGTAGCGAGCTTCTTTAACAATCATTGGCTCATAGGTGGATTCCAGTTTTGGTGGAGGCAAACCTCCGTAAGTCATGTCAGCTCCTGAATTTACCACCATAGGACTTCCAGGTATTCGTTGTAGTTTTCTAATATTATCTTGAGGCAAAGATTTTTTCTGAGACACAGGAACAGCTTTCACCTCAACCTGAAACAACATTAAATCAGAAGTTATATAGTATAATAATCACAAATAACTTAATAAGAAAATTTAATCATGAATTATGAGTTGCTACATAACATTAATAAACCAAAACAAACAAAAAAAAACCACTCAATTACAGAACTGAAGAGCATCACATTGCAGTCCTGACCTTCATATTTGGCACATGCACTACATCTCCATATTGGTCTTTGGTCTGCACAGTCACAGTGGTTGGCCAACCACACCTAATGTCATCCTTATTAAGGATCAATGATGTTTTTTGAGGATCAGCATAAGAATCTGGCTGTAACCACCTTAAAAAAAAAAGAACCACAAAAGTGAATGTCCATGAAATTCTTATAAAAGTCATCAAAAATTAAACAAAAGATGAAACATTTTGCTACTCTGTGAGGATGTCTAAAGATTTATTTCAATGTGTAAATATGAATCTGTACATAACACAGAAAACAGGTTTTCTCAGTTCCTCCCAATCGCCTATGGTTTACTAATAAAATATGTAATATAAAAATGTATATAAATATAAGTTTTTACTATTTAATTCACATTTTACTTATCTAATTATTACACTGTACAAATCATCAAAATATCCTTTACTTATTTTATGCTTACTTTTATATTACAACAATGAGTTTGCAATTATTGAGGAATATGTGAGATATTCAAGGTCATAGATCAGTATTTCAGCTTATGAAAAAACTACTAAACAAAGCAATTGAATTAAACAATATTAATAGATACCAATAATATGCTACGGAAAACATAAAAGATAACAGACTCAAATCTGCTTCAGAGTCAAAGAGTATAAACCTGCACTAACACTCTTTCAATTAAGAACAACACAAAGACAGCAACTAGGGTTAAAATCCAACCCAAATCATATTGATCTACTCCACTATGCTTGTCCTATGAACCAGGATCAAAACAAATCAACATAAGATAGAAGTATGTGCAATTTGACAATGAAAGTAACTGCATCAATACATTACCCACTTGATGTTAGTAAATGCAAATTAACAGACAAATGTGCTTAGATCATGGATTTTGGTCAAAGGTCAAGCAGATGACTATAGGTTTTTTAACAGTTTAAGGTTCATGGAGAAAATACTGTGGGTATGTTTGTACGCTATTAAAATGCTACAACACTGTTTGCTGTATGGTTAGAAGACAACTGTTTGCTACAGGGCTGCAGAGAATTGGACGTGATTGAAACTGCTTCCCTGAATGGGTATGTTTGTACGCTATTAAAATGCTATAACACTGTTTGCTGTACGATTAGAAGAAAAATGTTTGCTACTGGGCTGCAGAGAATTGGACGTGATTGAAACTGCTTCCCTGAGGGATCGCTTTTTAGCAAAGTTCTGAATGAATGAGAGCATGGCTCTAGTGATGAACCTTTCATTCATGCCACGCTAGAGGATGATGATGATGATGATAACAATACTAATAACAACATCAACAAAAACAACACCCACAGATGTAAAACACTCTACTGTTGACATAAACAAAAATACCTTAAAATGTTTTATAGCACAACTGACAGCATTTAAAAAGCCAGATTTAGAATACCATTGCATTTTAATCCATAGCACAGATAATGCATATTTTCAGTATTATGCTCCTAGAAACCTAATTTTCCAGGTTTTCAGGGAAAAAAATTAATACTGAAATCTACAACTCTCTGAATTATATTTGTTTATAATATATGATATTAATACCTTGCAAGACGTCCACCACTGGAATTTTCAACACAAGTTATAAAATCTTCAAGAAAGGAATGTTCATTGCTTTGCAGATGCAAAGGAAGGTTGCCTTCCAAAGCTTCTAGAATGGATGGAGACCTTGACAATGCTAAACCTTTTCCAAGAATCCCTGCATGAGCCTTACAAACCTATGAAGAAACAAAAAAAATACTATCATCATACAAAAATGCACACATTATCAAAATATTATAATTTACTTAAAGTTTAAATCTTTATTTTCATATAAAAGAAGCTAAACAAAACTGGGTAAGTCTTTTACAAATTAATATTTCAATTAAATATATTTTAAGTATATCCTTCATGTGCACATATTTAATATGCAGGAACACTGCAAGTAGTATGTAAGCTCAAGTCTATGGCAAAAATACTATATTATTGTTTTGTCTAGTCTAAAACTAGGTTAAGTCTTAAGATTTTAATTTTTTGAGATAGAAAAAAAAAGAAAAAATATCAATGCTCACTAACATAAAAGGTCCACTTGCAAAATTTAAACATTGTAGCCATTTCTGGACAGGGACCTATGAGGGGTGATCAAAAAGTATAGATTTTGATCTATCAATAAAAACACTAGTATAACCAACATAATTGTCATGAAAACTAACAGATTTTACAATATTACAGAAGATTAAATGCAATGTGACAATGTGTGTCGGCTCCATGCTCCCATTCGTCTGGGAGCTCCTTGAACCCAACACCATTGATAACGAAACTGGATGATCTTGGAAAATGAGGATGCCATACAAAGCAAGGAGAAGATGAAAAGTACTCAGTGATAGATAAAACAAAACCATGTTCCTTTTATAATAAACAAATAATCCATTAAAAACAAAGTGCAAGTGGAGGTTAAAATGCAAATAAATTCATTAAAACAAGGTTAAAACTCAGGCAGGAAACTGTCTTTTTATCCAGTGACCCTCGATAACCCTTTAAAAATCTGACACCTCTTTGTCTCGTCCTCTCCGGCCCTTGCAGCACAAGGAGAAGTCCCCCAGCAGGCGTAGACAACCCTCTTCTCTTGGCCGTGTCCCCGTTGCCAATCCTATAGTGCCTGCAGCGAGCACCCACCGCTGCCTTTCCAGGCTCCATCCAACAAAATCACCGCAGCCAATTCGTGGCGAGTGAACACTCCTAAGCCTAGTCGTCATTCCTGCTACTTAGAAGTTCAACATGAGCGACTCCTGAGTGCTGGCCACATGGTCCTTTCTGGGACTCCACACCTGTCCGCCTGTTTCCTTTCATTACACCTGCTCAATCTCTAACACTCCTGCCTCTCTTCTTCCTTTATTTAACATCCCTTCTCTAGTCTTCTTTTGTCTTATTTTTTTCCCTTCTCTCGCATGCACGCTTCCCTTCTTAAAACAGGGATGTGGCACAGCCGCGGCAATCACCAGCTCCCAGTGCCAATTAAGGTCACAGGCGATCTTGCACCTTTGCACTAAGTGGAGGGCCGTCCACTCCCACATCACACACAGGAACCACTCTCGCCACGATACCATGACACAAAGACGCAAGTGCGGCGATTATTTATTTAAAAGATATCAATCTCTTTACCACAGGTCACTCAAAGTATTCTGTCTTTTTTGTGCAATAACTCCCTTGTAACTTAGCTCATGGTTTCAACATGCGCAAGCACATCCCATGAAGAAGAACTGTTTAGTATGTGAAGGGGGGTGATGTGAAGTAGTGGGCATGTTGGATGACAGCTTTCCTCGCCACTTCTCCTTGGTTAAATGTCACAAATGATAAAGCAACTGATTGTAATAGTGACCAGTTATATGTTAAGCCATGAAATCCGTATCTTCTACACCCTCATCGTCATAAAATTTGTGCACATTGTTGACTTGGATCTTGAATTTCTTTAGTGTTGGGGCATCATCAGGCATTGATCATTTCAATTATTTTTAGACTCTGGGTCATGGTGATGTGAAGTTTCATCACGTTATGAAATGCACCTTAAATATATAGCAGGACAGACTTGTTGGTTTAAGATTATCCTTGGAACATCAGATGCAGTGGAGTTTCAATAAAGGAATCAACATTGGCTGTGTTTAACTATTCATGTGGAACAGATTCAACTAACCCACGAATAATCCTTAGAATGTCAGCTATCTCATGCATGATTACTCTTCAGTTCTCCATCACAATTTGTTCATCAGTGGCAACATCTGTTTTCTGTTATCAATGTCAAAGGCTGACCAGATTTTCAATCATCTTAAAGAGACATTTTGTCACATTGGAATTTGGCTACCCATGTCCTTATTGTGTAAAACGAAGAGGACTGATTCTAGTAAACATTGACTAAGCAAGAATGAACCTCCAAAGGCTTACTTACTTGGCTATGAACAGTGCTTGAAATTGTAACAAGTGATAGATGATGCTCATTTTTGTTGACTTCTTGATCCTCCTAGCTATACGCTTTAAACTTTACACAAGTTCTGTATGTTGGGGGACAGGATGGGTCCTCTACAGAGTTCTGAGCACATCAGCTTTCGTACATTACATTGTAAAAGGTGGAGGGGAGTTCTTTTGGGTCTGAGCATGCAAATAGACAAATATTGCATAATATAGATGATCAGAGAGAGTGAAGTGGATGTAGAATGTCAGGTGCGGGTTTACAACCATTTACTGCAGGTACTCAAGCTGCAGAAACAGAATAAAGCTGGGTCATGAAAAAATAAAACACTATAAAAACACTATAAATTACAAATGCTAGAAACTTGTAATTGAAAAAAACATCAGCTTCTTATAAATGCTAAATGTTCGTTTTAGTTTTTCTCCATTTACAAGTACTTGTTTTGAATAGGGTCAAGATAGCAACACAAAGCTGGACATATCATGCTATCTTATCACTAGTCTATACAATTAATAATAATAAAAAAAACTACTGAGTTAATAAGACTAAAAACAAGACATATGAGGGCACTGGGGCAACCATTAATAAGGATATTAGGGTAGTTAAAGAGTAGTTATAGAGGAATATTGCAGATAAGCACAAAAGATAACCCAAAGATAGTCCGTATTTTATCAATAAATGAACAGACAGGGAGAAAGTGTATCAGGAACAGTAAAGGGAAATTAAAATATAGAGACAATGAAACAGCAAATGCATTAAACTTGCATTTTTCTGAAACACTCACATGTAAAGATGTGGATAAGCTTCCAAAAGTAACAGGGACTACTAAGGAGGTCCTAATTGATTTGGAAATTCTAGAGGGAAAGTATTGCTTAGATTAAATAGGCTGAAATCTAACAAATCAACAGGACCAGATAACATTTATCCTTGAGTACTTAAGGAGATCAAGTGAGTGCATATATAAACCCTTGACACCTGTTTTTAGGAATTCATTAACTGTGGAGAAATTCATAAATACTGGAAAATGGCAGATAATATCCTGTTATATATAAAGCATGACTGGGCAAATTTAAGCAACTGTAGGTCAGTAAACATAATGTGTATCACAGGTAAATTAATGGAAATAATAATTAAAGAAAACTGTTGACCAACACATGGCAATAACAGTGCTAAAAAAACAGTCAGCATGGGTTCACACGAGGGTCATTGTGTTTAATTAACATGTTGGAATTCAATGATGAAGCAACAAAAGGATACTTATTTGATTTATTTGGACTTTCTGAAAGCATTTGATAAGTTCCCTCATAAGAAGTTGGGCATGAAACTATAAGTGTGTAGATGGGTGCAGAATTGGCTAAAACATATGATGAAGCAGAGGGTAATTGTGCGAGAATTGGGTCAGTGCTAGGGTCATTATTATATACAGTGACAGTGCGGGTCGGCTCCACACTACTGAGTCCTTCCGGGAAACCTTCTGAACCCGCTAACGCCGATAATGTATCCGAGATATGAGCCTAGCAGATGAGGACACTCACACAAAGAAAGGGGTAGGTGCAAAGTGATAAGTGCTTTTATTAAAACAAAGTCAAACAAAATAAACAGTGTTCAAAACTGCAGTGCTGTCTTCTTTAAATAAATAAGCCATAAAAACAGTGATGGTCTGAGAGTTTAAAATCCAGATTAAAACGAGATTAAAACCAATAACCATCTGGTCCTTCATTTTCTATCAGATGAGCCTAGCACCTATCTAATTCCCCCACTGCTCGCTCAGCTGGCAGAGCAACAAGCAGCCACAGTCCTCACCACCTGACCCCCGTTTAGCTGCCTCCAAATGGATGGCCTCCCATTTTCCTTCTCAAACCACTGGCGTACCTCAGATCCCTGCGGTAGGACGCCACCTTGATTGTTCCCACTCCTCAGCAATTAATTAGTGGGGACAATCCAACCCTGAAATGCCAATCCTTTTCTCCCTTGCTGGTCTATGACCACGCTGCCTTGTTCCCACACTGCCTCTCTCAACAATGCTGTTCTCACAGCTCTCTCTCAGTCTTGTTTGTTTCCTCCCCATGCTGTCTGTGCAGGCTCCTTTTAAACTGACACTTCTGACAGAGTACAGTTGTGCATGTGCCACTCCATCCATGGAATTCATGAGGCACCTGCCTGACATGTGCACTTGCATGTGCCTCCACAATCAGGCAGGCACCCTGCCCCAACCCCCAATCCATCCCTGGAACAAAGCACTTTCGCCCACCCAGGCCTTGTAAAATCCTGCAACTTTGCAGGGTGTGATTACTTATTTAAAATTAGTACAGCTCCACAGACCACTTATCACACACGTAGGAAGTAAAAATGTTAGATGTGAATATACAACAGGAGATCTGAAAACAGGAAATACTGCTTATGAGAAGCATTTAGAAGTTGTAGTGGACTCGTCACTATCCACTTCAAGTCAGCATTTAGAGTCTATTAAGAAGGATAACAGAATGTCAGGTTATATAGCACAAAGTGTAGGGTATAAGTCAAAGGAGGTAATGGTTAACCTTTAAAACTCACTAGTGAGGCCTAGTCTGGAGAATTGTGGGCAATTTTGATCCCTGGGCTACAAAAGGCATAGCCATATTGGAGAAAGTCCAGAGAAGAGCAATCAGGTTGATTTCTGGACTGCAGGGGATGAGTTATGACAAAAGATTAAAGGAGTCAAACCATTTAAGTTTAAGCAAACGGAGAATAAGTGGTGATATGACTGCAATGTTGAAAATTATTAAATTAATTAGTACAATAAATCAAGCCTAATTACTCAAATTAGTGTAACAAGAACATTGGGACACAGTTGGAAACTTGTTAAGGGTAAATTTCACACAAACATAAGTAAGTGTTTCATCACACAAAGAACCATAGTCATGTGGAATAAGTTACCAAGCAGTGTGGTAGACAGTGGGACTTTGAAAACAAGAACTGATGATATTTTGTATTTTGGAGGAATTCAGTGGATAGGACTGGTGAGCTTTGTTGGGCTAAATGCCTGTTCTTGTCAAAATGTTTTTTAATGTTCTAATGCAATTTCAGGTCTAGCATGCATTCCAACTGTGACTTACTGTCCATAGCATGTCACTTTCCAACCCACTGTCTTTTTACTTATATAGAAAACATACATATATACTGTACTTATAGTATCACTTACAATGTCACTGAGGCACTAAAACAGTTTTTAGAATACAAGAAAATAAAAGCATTTTGCACATGACAGGAGCCCATAATGACTATCATTTATTAGTTAGTTTTATAGTAAAGTGTTAAAATATCTCAACCAGATGTTTTATTAAACTTCCACTTCATCCACCAAACTTGACAGCTGCTCTACATTGCTTTTTCTAAAGAATTACTTCCAGGTTTGTACCTTGAAAACATTTCACCCTAGTTATTAAAAATGAAACAGAAATAAAACATACTTGCAAAGATGCCTCCTCAAGAATTTCAAGGTCTTCTTCAAGCTCATTGCCTGTTATTTAAAATAAAAAAAATCACTCTTAAAGCTAAAATGCTGAAATAGATGATTATCTCAAAAAACAGATAAACGAGAGTTAAAAAAGGGAAAATTCCAGAAACAAATCAGATATTAATTAGTCAAAAACAAAAAAGGTTCTAATGGACTGCCATAAAAGCCACGAAAAACCACTGCATCTTTTGGAGAGAATTATTTAAACTAAGCAAAATAAAGTTTAAATGAAGAAGTATAATAAACAATTTATTACCAATTGGTAGAGCCAGGTCTTTTTTCATCAATGCAGCTGCACACAAACCACCTAAATATGCCAGCTCCTTTTCCAGCTGAATAATACCCTGTAGCAATAAAGTAAACAATCAACTGATCATCTATTCCAGAAAACAAAATTCAAATAATACATTTTTAGGATATATGATACAACTGAGAAAAAGATACAAGCTTCAACTCTATCATTGTGATAATTCACAGAGATCAGAAAAATAACTGAAAATCTGAATCAGAAAATAAGTCCCCATGTACCCATGCTACCAACAAAAAAAGGTATGACATGATGGCTTGTAAGCCAAGACATACACCATGAGTTGCAGGTTAAGTATACTCACAACTACAAATATTACCAAAGTAATGTTCAGTACATACTGCAAATCAATTTTGTTACAGTGCAAACATAAAAACACATACAATAATAATCACAAACAGCCAAAGTGAGATTATTAAAACTTTTTCTGTCGTAAACACTAACTGAAAGCACTTTATAATTGCCTAAGTATAATACAGACATTGCGTATTTTTTGAAACACTAGGCAACAAACAGGTTAAAAAAATTTTCAGAAAAAAGGGGCTAAATACAATTCAAACAACAGCTCACCCGGCTTAGCAGTAATTTTTAGACATATTGTATGATCGGATAAGACTGAGATTACTATATCCTGAAATTTGATTCTGTATTAAGAAAATAGCATGTCAAAGCCAGATCCCTCTTCTTCACAGTATTTTTAAGCTTTGGAAGTAGCAAGTCTTTACTGTGTTCAAACCTGACAGAGGAAATGCCTTGCACTAGCAGTATGTTCCGAAAAATTACTGGTCAAGAAAAACTTGTAGATTAGTCATGCTGTCATTACAGTTTTCGCATATGGTATGGATTTCAAATTCAAACTAAAACTAACCCGAGCTGTTGCAATGGATCCCCCAAATTTTTTTTTTCGTGTTTAGCTACCTGTGTCCACAAGGACACCTTGCTCTGAGGCTAGGGATCTGCACTGGCAATCGGAAGGTTGCCGGTTCGAATCCCATAAAATGCCAAAAGGGATTCTGCTCTGTTGGGCCCTTGACAAGGCCCTTAACCTGCAATTGCTAAGCGCTTAGAGTAGTGAGAAAAGCGCTATATAAATGCAAAGAATTATGATTATTATTATTTCTCCTGCTATTAGCCACATCTGACTTAGCTTTATGTATTTTACCCACACTGCAATGATGGAACAGCCAAAATCAGCAATAGTAGTAAATGCACCATATAACAAGTGGGTTAAGTTAATACAAGGAAAGAAATCATTAAAATTACATCCATGGCATCCAAGCATCAAATCATGGGCAAAAAGACATTTTAAAAAGTCAGAATCTTATTGTGTCTAGTCGCTTATTAAAAGAGTAAAGCAGGGACGATCTATGTAGTAAGCTAAATTCTATCAAGTGTTGGAAGCATCAACAGAGACTGCATGAGTCAGCAACAGATAGCAAGCACTTTAACTACTATTCTAATAACCATATTTAACATATTTAAGCAAAATAAAAATTTCCCACTAAAAAAATAAATTACTTTATAATATTACTAACAACCATTCTACTAATCAATTAGTTGAGAGATTATTATTTTAATTGATTGGTAACAGGTTTTACAAAATGCAACGTTTGGGCAAAAAAGTGCAAGCATTTTATTAAAAAAAAAAATCAAAGACTTTTATTCATTGCAAAATGCTTTCCTTCTTAACAATAGTACAAATAGGCACTAAAATTAAATTTTCCTAATGCAAGTCTTCTTACAACCTTCAAGGTCTTGCTTAATATTTTTAAGGGTGAGGAAGAAGGCAGAAAACACTATTAAGCATCATCAATAATTGTCTAGAAGAAATTGTTTGATTTTATCTATTCATTAGCAGAAAAAATACAAGATTAACTGAGTGTCACTATTTGAAGCATTGCTTTTCTTTACAATATGGCATCAAATTTTACCTATCACCATCATAAAAATCTTCTTAACATATTATTGATGACTTGGATTCTGCATTTTTAGTTAAGAATTTGAGCTGTCAGAAGAAATAGAAGGAAATGACACTGAGACTGCTGCTGGATTATCCCCAAGTGTGAGTGAGTGATATATTACTGCAATGTGTATTCTTTTCATTTCCTCACAAATTTAGGTTTTACTTCTGTACCAAGTGAGCTCATTTTCAGAGATCTGGTAAGACATGGATTTATTACCAGACAGGAAGGTAAAATAACATTTTTAGTTTTTGCTTTTTAACCCTGCACTATATTTATATCCTTTGCTAGATCTCAAAATGTGATGAAAATTACTCTTGTTCAATAAAGTGATGCAAGTAATACAGTACATAACAAGACAACTACTCAACAACAAAATCTGTTAGCAACTATTATATCATCAATTATTATTGATGACATTCATTTATTTTTGTAGTTCTAATTATAACTGCTTATTATAAAATCTAAAATTGGAATCAAGAAAAAAATGATTCAATAATTTAGAGATAACTATGATCACTTCAGAAAAGTCCTAGTCTAATGTTAATATGTATATAAAGAATGTGTATTTGTTAACCTATTAGAGAATTCACCTTGACTAATTAAATAATCTTACAAATCACTTTACCTCATCAGTGCCAGGATTAAACTCGTATCCCACAGCTACACACTTAAAGCCAAAGAAACATGCTTTGTCATCCTTCACATAATCTGATGCAGTCTCCAAAGAAAAGAGGGCTTCATTACCTGAAAAAGGGAAAAAGAAAAAAAAAGAATATGTGTCAAAAAAAAAAAAAAAAGTATGAAGATCATTGGGAGCATCAGGAAAAAAATAAGGCAACTTATTATTACATAATACCCAAGAGAAAAATTTGGATAAAAACTACTTGAAAACATAAGGGAATCAAAGAATATATAAACCAACTATTGACCTTTACTATTTATGATCAAACAAAGTATAAGCTTAAACATAAACATCATTCAATTTGAATTAACTTTATTATTATTATGTTCTACTTTTTATTGAATTTATTAAAAGCAAGTAACATGCTATACAAACAAGTCAAACTTAACAAAACTAAATTCAATTCAACCTCCAATGAGAAAGAGGGGATGGCCAAAAGCCAGAGTAAAACTATAAGAATAGAAAAGAATTATGGTAGTACTTTAGGACCCTTTAAAACTCAACCTGGAAGTTGGTTTTTTTTTTTTTTTTGATAAGACTAAAGTGAAGAAATACTGACTGCTCCTAATTGTTCTAAATAAAGAATGTCTTCTGACGAGGAACATGGTAATCATTTATACATTTGCCAGCCTACGGATGTCTATTAAAATGCAATAATCTGTAAGCAGCAATGTTTCAGTATTTACAAGATTAAGAAACTTCAACGTATGTGAGAAGACCAAAACTCTTTAAAGACTACCACTAATAATCCACTACAACCTTGTTTACCTTATGCCTGAGGTGCAATGTTCCCTGTTGCTTGTATGAGTTTCCTCCCACAACATCCAACAAAATTAATTATATTTTAAAGAGCATTTTTTTGTTTGAGTCACACAATATTCATCTTGTATTGAGACTTTTGCTGCTAGGTTAAGTAGGAAGCTTACTAATAAAAGCCATTACTTTGAGTTAAATAATGCTTTGGGCAAAATATTAAGTGAAAATATGAAACTAATTGTAAAATTTCCTGTGATCATATTAATTTTTTACATTAGATTTTGAAATTGACCCTGAATATTAAATTGTCAATATTTATTTATTTTTTAAAATACAGGTGTTGACTTAAGCAATTTTGCCGATACAGGGTTAGCACATTAAAACCACAAATATTTTCATGTAGCAACCTGTTTTGTTTTTTTTTTGTTTTTTTTTTTTTTTTGAAAGTGGTGCTGCCTCGAGAGTGAAGGCGACACTCTGTGATCTCTTGGCAGAGACTGTACGTGTCACTGAATATAACTGGTACCACATGCAATAAGCTCTATCACAGGTAGGAGCTAGGTAGGCATCTGTCCATTTAGCTAAGGAGAGAGATAACCCTGTTAGTGATTCCCAATGTCTTAATTAGGCATCCCAGCCATGCATCTTAACGTATATACTGCTGGGAAGAAAAAGTTACACTCTGCGATCTATCAGCAAAGACTGCATGTCTATGTCATTATTAAGAACCGTACAATGTTAAAGCATAAGGTTAACATGCTATACATATCCGTGCTTCAGCCTACTTAAAATTATGTGTTTTGTGATGTAAAGTAAAGCATTAGTGCGTCACTGAAATTATATGAATAAGTCTAAAACATTTATCATTATTATTATGATGAATGTATAAAGCACAGGCATACAAACACTGGCAGTTATAATATATTGTCCTAAAGAGCTCAAATACAACAGTTTATTACAAAAATTAAAGCTTTTCTCATACGTCCTCATATGTATATGTGTTCATGTACATGTTACACAATTTATGTTAATTATTGCAGTCTCTGTTACCTAAAGAAAGTACTACCTTTTATATTCACTGGTATACTGGAGTAAATGGCTCAACCACTGCAGTTCTTTTAATGTGAGTATGTATTCAACAGTATGATGGCAACAGGGAATGACTACAGCCTACCAAACTTGCTGCTGAAACAAGCTCTAGCAACCATTGATCATGTAATGGAATTGTAGTATGGAAAATAGATGGATCAACAGATGCCGTGCTCAGATATCTTGGGTTCATTTGAAGCACAGCATATCTACATAGAGGTTTTAGATTAATTATGTAACTGTTACAGGGTTTAATTCCAAATTTACATTCAACCACTGAAGTGCAGATGAAGTGTGGTAGATGTACTCCCTATGAGGTCTGTCTATTACTGAAACTAGGGCATTTAGTACCAGTAAATCCTTTGAACCTCATTATGCACTCTGGTTATTAAAGTCATTGAAAAACTGTTCTGTATAATTAAAACTGATTGACAAACAAACAGGTCAATAAGTCTTGTGGCAATGTACTGCAGTTGCCACAGATTCTAAAGGGACTTATATTATGTTACAGAGCTTTATTTATTTAAATGCATTTACCTGGTAAAACCAACACTGTTGTTGGCCAGCCACTGGAACCAAAAAACTTCTTTAGCTCTGTCCATGTGTTTAGGCTTTCATGTACAGTATGTTTTGCAGCAAATCCACAAAATTGCAGAGATCTGCTGGGAATCATCAGGCGTAATACATCTTCAGGTTGAGCAGTACCACACTGAGAGTCAAATTCAATGGTAATCCATCGGACACAGTCTGGGAAGGAAACCTAAAAACCCATCCACACACACAAAAAAAAGATTTTTTTTTATATAAAGACTAAAAATACACTTAAACATTTTATGCTATAAAATAGCTCTGAATAAAATATACCATTTG
Organism: Erpetoichthys calabaricus; assembly: GCF_900747795.2. NCBI lineage: Eukaryota > Metazoa > Chordata > Cladistia > Polypteriformes > Polypteridae > Erpetoichthys > Erpetoichthys calabaricus. Next base: position 84,569,782 of record NC_041397.2, on the reverse strand, counting down.
CGTGAGGAGTTTATATATCTCTATATATACCAAAAAATTTGCCTTATTTTGAACATGTGTAAGTTTAATACTGTCAGCTTCCTAATAGAGTAGTGAAGACCCACATACCTTGTACTGCGTCACAGATGCTTGTTTATAGGGATGGTCACTCTCTATGACAGCATAGTGACTAGAGGTAGTACATGCCGACAGCCCTTGCTCAGGCTGATTTCCTGTTGTGCTGTCAGTGGACTGATTAGGGTTAAAAGCAGGGGGGGCATATTTCTGGTTCAAAGCAGACACAGCAGGAAGCAGCTCCTGAACTAACCCAAATACTTCAACTGCAGCCTAAATAGAAATGGACAAATGTATAAGCAGTTCTGCATTTCTCTGTTTGAAGACAAACCATTCAATGTTAATACAAAATTTACCCTTTACAATGTCCTTATTTGAAGAATTCATTTTAAAAGAAGACCTTAGAACCTCTTATAAATAAAAAATCAATTACTGTTTGGTGCTGTTCTACAGCAAACTTGAAAGTTATAAAGCAAAAAGAAAAAGTCCATCTATCCACCAGCTCATTGAATTACATTTTTTTCTGTGGTATGAAAAACAATTCTCATTAATTACATTAATAGTTTTTGTACACCAGATTATTTATAATGAATAATCTGACATCTGACTTTTGTGGCTGTAGTTTTAATATTTGTATTAATAGTTAAGTGTTTTTCTTTTTTATTTGATACCACAGAGAAGTTTTACATATGTAACGAATGGTTTTGCAAGATGTAATGATCTGGGAAATTCCAAATAAGAAGTTCTGTAAACATTTAGGTACTTTCATAACATTCATTCACATAAGTAAACTAAATGAAAACTGCTACAAACCTACCTAATGTAAAAATAGATTAAATCTGTATCATAAAGGTGAAGGAGTTATTATAAGACATTTTACAAAATGTAAACATATAAATTCATTATGTGATTCTGCTTGACTGGGAGCAGCAAAAGATAAGCTTACCTTTGGTACAGATGCTGCTACCGGCCCAATATACGCCAAAATAAGGGGAAGCAGCATTGAAAACAAACTGGAAGAACTGAGCAGCTCTGGGATATCTTCAGCTAGGTTGACCAAGAATATAAACCATCAGTAACATAAACAATTCTAACACAATAGTAATTATCCATTTAAAGTATTAAAAGGCACCTTACCGTCCACAGCAAAAGCTCTGTGAAGAAGATCTTTGGCTGCACGCACCACAGCACTCACTACAGAAAGAGCTCTACTGCAGTTTTTATCTTCTTCATTGGCTTTACTTAAAATCTGAGACTGTAAATCACCATCATACTCACTTCTAGTCATAAACAAAAAAGCATATTACTTTCAAATATTTATTTTGTTCTGATATTACTGCAGTTTGTATCTTCTTCATGGGCTTTACTTAAAATATAAGACCATAAATCACCATAATGTTCACTTTTAATCATTAACAAAAAAAGAACATTACTTCAATTATTTATTTTGTTATGTTATTGCTAACACATTCTCATGGGTTACACAGTTATTAACACAAGGAAAAGATGTGAAATGTAATAATCCAACATGTCAGTCAGACCTAACACTACAGGCCGAGTCTTGAGTTATAGATGTCTCAGGTTAAAGTCGTGTGAGGTTACAGCAATTCCGAGATATGAGCAAGCACATAAAAGCAAAAATTTTTCTTTCACTAAGTTTAAATTATTAAATACACTTAAACATTTTATGCTATAAAATAGCTCTGAATAAAATATACCATTTGCGTGAGGAGTTTAAATATCTCTATACGAGGGGGGACCCAAAAATAACCGGAAATATTTTTAAAACGTGTTTAATTTAATTTTCTGTACAAACTATACAAATTAGTCTCCTTCAAAGTACTCTCCATTGGCGGAAATACACTTATCTAACCGTTTTTTCCATTGTTCGAAACATTTTTTAAATTCGTCTGAAGTAATGCCCATTAATGCTCTGGTCGTTTCTTGTTTTACCTCTTCGACTTCAGCAAAACGCCTTCCTTTCAAGTCTTTTTTCATCCGAGGGAACAAAAAGAAATCACACGGAGCTAAATCTGGTGAGCAGGGTGGGTGGTTCAGGGTTGTCATACCGTTTCTTGCCAAAAATTAGCGAATGCTGAGAGCAGTGTGAGATTGAGCGTTGTCATGATGAAAGAACCAATCGCCCGACTCCCACAAATCAGGGCATTTCCTTCTCACACTGTTGCGCAACCTACTTTTACAAAAAAATTCACTGAACACAAGCACAACCTTCCAGACTGATGGCACTTGGCAGACTGACTTGTGAGGAGTGTAACTAGATCGCCCTAGCAGCCCAACAACGTACTACAAGTACCAACCTAACAACAAAAAAATTCTGGTTATTTTTGGGTCCCCCCTCGTATATACAGTGATCCCTCGCTATATCGCGCTTCGCCTTTCGCGGCTTCACTCCATCGCGGATTTTATATGTAAGCATATTTAAATATATATCGCGGATTTTTTGCTGGTTCGCGGATTTCTGCGGACAATGGGTCTTTTAATTTCTGGTACATGCTTCCTCAGTTGGTTTGCCCAGTTGATTTCATACAAGGGACGCTATTGGCAGATGGCTGAGAAGCTAGATTGCTTACTTTTCTCTCTCTCTTGCGCTGACTTTCTCTGATCCTGACGTAGGGGGATTGAGCAGGGGGGCTGTTCACACACCTAGACGATATGGACGCTCGTCTAAAAATGCTGAAAGATTATCTTCACGTTGCTATCTTTTGTGCAGCTGCTTCCTGAAACGACATGCTGCACGGTGCTTCGCATACTTAAATTTTTGACTGAAAAACAAACTCTGTCTTTCTCTCTCTCTCCCTGCTCCTGACGGAGGGGGTGTGAGCTGCCGCCTTCAACAGCTTTGTGCCGCGGTGCTTCGCATACTTAAAAGCCAAACAGCCCTATTGATTTGTTTGCTAGAGATTGTTTTCTCTATCTATGTGACATTCTGTGCTCCTGACACGCACTCCTTTGAAGAGGAAGATATGTTTGCATTCTTTTAATTGTGAGACAGAACTGTCATCTCTGTCTTGTCATGGAGCACAGTTTAAACTTTTGAAAAAGAGACAAATGTTTGTTTGCAGTGTTTGAATAACGTTCCTGTCTCTCTACAACCTCCTGTGTTTCTGCGCAAATCTGTGACCCAAGCATGACAATATAAAAAAACATATAAACATATGGTTTCTACTTCGCGGATTTTCTTATTTCGCGGGTGGCTCTGGAACGCAACCCCCGCGATGGAGGAGGGATTACTGTACCATATATGATGCTGCTGCTCCTCCGCATCGAGAGGAGTCAGATGAGGTGGCTCGGCATCTGATCAGGATGCCTCCTGGACGCCTCCCTAGTGAGGTGTTCCGGGCACGTCTAAGCGGGAGAAGGCCCCGGGAAGACCCAGGACACGCTGGAGGGACTATGTCTCTCGGCTGGCCTGGGAACGCCTTGGGATTCTCCCGGAAGAGCTAGAAGAAGTGGCCGGGGAGAGGGAAGTCTGGGCATCTCTGCTCAAGCTGCTGCCCCTGCAACCCGATCTCGGATAAGCGGAAGAGGATGGATGGATGGATGGATGGATAAATTTAAATTAATTTTCATCAATCAACTTCTGTTGTTTACTTTTGGACAACGCAAACTAGTTTTGACTCATGTGAATACATAACAGAGGTCAACAACAGTAAGGAATAGTACTGTAAACTATGGACTTTGCTACAATTTTCTGTCATTTTGTGCTTTCACGCACCATGTGTCACAATAGGTAACCACCAGCATGTGTGGTGACACCATATGCTCAGTCAGAGGTAAACAGTTTAAATCAACAGCTGGCCATTTATCTGAGTGGAAGAACATGCCGCTTGTAATTCCCAGCATCGTAGGTGTATGTCCTGTCCATGGCATATTAGGAAGAACAGCTTCCGGGGTTGGGATCCCTCAGAAGAAACAGCAATGTCTCTGATAAAGGACCAACTGTGTCAGTTAGTGGTGGCTTTTCATACCATTATTTTGCCTTTTCCAACTCTATGAAGTTCTGAATTATTACCAAAAACTGTAAGATATTTAAGCATAAGGTGTACATACTGTACATACCTGAATCTTATTTTAGTGTACATTATTTTTGTTTTGTGATTTCTAGTTGCTATACGGCTTCATTGTCATTTTATTAGAAAATATTTGAAATGCTTTTCTGTCAAGTATTGTATAATAAAATATTATGCCAATATTTCCATTACCAAACAGCTTCAGTGCAAGGTCAGACTTGCATATGGAATCGGGTTCAAATGTTGGTAGCAATCAAACTCATTCATCACACAAATATCTATAACCCTGAACTTTTAACTTGTTTGACATTGAACACTATAAACTGATTCATTTACAACATGTCCTATTGCCTAAAAACATGTGCAAATGAAAATCAAGGTTTTATTAAACTTGCGTTTCCTCTTTTTTCTAAAGTAAAATTTTCAACTTCAGTCATCTACTAGCATCAGTATTTCTTGCAGGTAGCAACCACTTCTATATTTCTTATAATCCCACAATCTAAAGTGAGCTTCACCTGTAATACAGAATCTGCGGAATTTGGCCTCGAGTCTGGTTAGTGCCATTGCTGCTAAGACTGCAGGTGCTGAAAGTAAATGTCACTCCATCAGGACACTGCACTGTAGTCATGCCTCCATCACCATTAGCGGTACGACTACCATAATTTCTTAGTCGTACAGCATATTTGACATTTTCCTGTGAACAGAGGTTTTATTTTTAATAAATAATAGAGTTTATCAAAAAAGCAAACCAATTCAATGCCTCTTTTGACAATGTTTACCTTTTATATGATGAAATGTGATAAGGTGTCAGAACCAAATAAAGATAGGACTTGATAAAATAGAACAATGCAGAGGCCATATTTTAGCAAGTGAGCACATACACAAGGCACGCCTTGTAAATTATGAGGGTATAACAACACAAAAATAGGTCAGTCCTTCAAACAAATCAATTGTGGTTAAATATGCCAATAGAAACTTTCTTTCTGCAAAGCTACTGTACTTATTATGAATTTAAAATTCCAATTACATAAATTTAATAACAGAACACAGTCATAATAAAGAGATCAATGTCCAAAAAACTTCTGATGACCTTTAAGGGTACCACTTTGTCCAGTCTGATTTCAGCTATATCACTAGGAGAGTCATCAGTGCTGTATGTTCCTTTCACTAGCTCTAAAGATGTCCACCTGTGTGAATGAGCAGAGTCCCCTGGATGTTCAGCCTGGGTCTGTTTTAAAAAAAAAAAAAAAAAAAAAAAAAAAAAAAAGTTAAATCTGAAAACTGCTATTTCTGGTGCTGTTGGGAATGGTGAGGTGTTATAGTGGTGGCAGCAACATAAACACAGGATTTGGGGGTCTTTTATGTATATTATTGAACAACATGAGCACGTATCCACTATATAAGCTGTGAAAGACAGCATATAGCAAAGCAGGGAATTTCCTTAGGCTGCTAAAAAGCTAAAAGTAGAAAATTTTTAATTTGTTATATTTTACTTCATAAAAGATGCCCGTCTCCACTGTTCAGTTCCATTACATTTTCACATTAGCTTAACAGAGTAAATGTTAAAAGTTAAGGTTGAATATTAAACGTTATAGAACCATTATGATTAATTTTGTGGAAAATAAAATATCCCAAAGTTGTATCATAGACAGGATACTTATTACTGCTGTCAATAAAGTGAGATTATATAGCATAATTAAAAATAGCATTCACTCAATCTTATATTCTTCATTATGTTATGTTTCCATAATTCAATAGAGCATACTGTATCTTTTCAGCACATGCAATATAAAAATCATAGTCTAAGCATGATGCCCAATTTTTGTGCTTCTTTAACTTGTTTGATTTACGCAGAAATCATTGACTCAGTTATGAGGACTGAAAAATACAATTTTTAAAAATCTAAAAAAAATGGGTGCTAATGTGCATGACCCAAGAAAAAATTTCAAACCCATTTCTAAAGTTCTGAGGTGCAAATAAACCACAGTGAGATCCAAACAAAAAGACAGTATCATAGTCACACACACAAAAACACACAAGGACAAGAATCTTTTAAGCACTTACATCATCTGCCAGGACCTCCAATTCATATTCATGGATACCTCCTCCACCATATACACAAAACCCAACAAGAACTACCCCATGTTTGTCAACAGAAAAACAAATAGCATCAGGTGATCCATTGCCTGTATTCCAACTTCTTCCCTGGCTTGTCTTGGTGAAGCGGTTTGGGGTAGCTTTCACTGAGTGTATTGAATTTAAACCATCAACCTGTGAAAGCATAATTTTAGAATAAATATTTACACTGCATCATAAATGAAAGATTTTTGATTATTCTTAATTAATATCAAGATAAGGCCAGAAAATGCAAAGTGCATTGGTAAGTCATAATACTAAAGCCTGATCACTTAATCACCTAGCATAGACCAATCATGAATTCACCTTACTCATGTAGTCAATCACAGCTTATCATATATTGCAGAAACACATAATAAATGTCTCAAAAATGAAATCAAAAGTTAAGGAACATAGAAACTCTAGTCCAAAATGATTAGATTTAAATATCCCCGACCTATAGCAAAACTAACAGCACAAGATGTTAATCATGAGAAGACACAAACCACAAAGCTATGGAATATAAGGGAAATAGGTCACAAATTTGTATAATATGTATATTTAAAGGCAAGAGAATTTTGCTTAAAACGGGGTGAGGACAATTAGAAGGCTCACAATTTCTAAACCAAACCAACACTTCATGAAAGCGGTGTGATTTGAGCTGCAAATGCTAATGGTGCCTTTGTTAACCTGGTCCAACAGAGAACAAGCTCCTGAGTATGATGAACTGTCTATAGTCGGAAAGTCTCATTAAAAAGACTCCTATTAAACATATAAATGTTAGTCATGGTTACAGAGGGCACACTGCATGTGTTATAAACTTGTTGCAAGGGGAAAAATGTTTCTGTAACATCAGATTATACACTGGCATTCAAAAGCTTTAATGGACTAGTGGTAAAAGTGCTATGTGTGCTCCACGATATGCATTTGAAGTAAATGTGTTATACCCTGTCAAAAAGAGAGGAGATGAAAATTATTGTCATTAAGAGAATTAATAACAAAGAACCACAGGAGATGCAAGTTTCAGTACTGAAAAAAACGATTCAAGAAGAGTGCCTAATGACACAGGTAAAAGCTTGGATGATGCGGCACAGCATCTACCTTCTGACTGCATGTCTAAACAAATAACTAAAGGAAGTTAATATTACAGTCTAACGAAATGGAAACATGCTATGACAAAAGGCATGAAAGATGCAAATGACAGAAAAATATCATAGCAGACAAGCAATTCTTAAACACATAGAGCCAAGCAGCTGCAGTGGTCAACATGCGCCCATCTGTCTCTTCTGTTGCCTTGATCATTACAATGTATAAATGAATCATTAAGCTTCAGTTACCTTGTGCTAACAACTTTCTGAATGGATAACAGCAATGTTAGCTTTTTTTTATTTTCTTTCAGCATCAAGCATTTTCAGTTGCTATTGCTCTTTCCCTGAAACCCCAGTGGGTTAAAGTGTATGTACTGGAGGAATTGGGGGTGGGTGTTTTTAGGAAGAAGCTCTGTGGGCATAGCCTTTGCAGCAGTGGATTCTGCTACTATTTAATAATCATGTCTGGCCCCACAAGATCACACAACTCATTACATAAGATACAATTACACTTTTTTATTTGTTGATATTTTAGTGTTGGTAAAAAGTTACTTGATGCACTATATAAAAGAACTACCGTAGCAAGACCAAGAAAACACGATAAAATGTTCTCTTAGAACCAAAAGCAAAATTAAGCTATAAAATCAACAACGGTCAGTACTAGTTATTTCTGCAGCTTAATCTCACTTTGGTCTTCAAAAAAATCACAGCATCTGCTAGATATTATTATCTGTCTACCATTCACAGTGGAGCTATGTATTCCCTCTTAAAATATGGAAGCCATTATCGCACTGCCATTGAAGTAGTATTCTTCAAGCTCATTGATAAAAGTGATGGAATAACACCTGTGTGGTAATCATATGCACCCAATATATACACGCATGTTAACAATCGACAATTCATTAGCTTTCCCTGGATTGACACAAATACAAATGGGACACTGGCAGGTAAAGTTTACTTTAGATGTGAAAAATGAAAAAACGCTGTACAAAAATATACCAATGGGTTAAAGTTAACAGGAAAAAAGCTATTAAGGTTTAAACGGGAAATACCAGAAAGTAACTATAAAGTTTCAAGTCTACAAGCCTATACAATAAAATAGAGATAAACAGAGATGGTGGGGAAAAAGGTGGTGGGGAGACATAAGAAAGGAAAATATGCCTTGCAATTACAGTAATCCCCCTAATGATACATTTTATAACATACTGTCTAAGTTTTTCACAGCACTAATTTGCTCATTGCTCTTATCTACTTGTTCTTTGTTAGTCTTCTTTAATATTTCTTCATACCTCTGAACCAAGTGCTGAAGCAGTGAGCTCACTCACAATACTTGCTATGAGGCCACAAGTGTTAGATACTAGATGTGGTGAGAAAAGCTCGATTTCTTTCCGTAGACTCTTTCTCACAGGAAGAACAACAATGACTAACATCTTTTCAAGAACTTCACGAAAACTTGTCAGCCCAGTCAGATTTTCTTCACTCTATTAAAAAAAACACAGATATTCAGTATTAACTTATTCCCAAATTCTAAAAATCCATTCAGTTACCCATTGATTTTGAGTGGCTACTTTTTTATTTCAGCATCACAAGAAGACTGAACCTACTTAACCTTTAGGAAGCAGCAAAGAATTTACTTTGAGTGTAGTAGCTCTGAAAAATGTAACCACAAAACAATACTGAAAGTACTAACTAGCATTTTATTTTATTTTATATTTTAACAATACACTTTGCAATGGAAAACACATTAAACCCTAATTACTTTTGAAATCTGTAGAAAATTTAAAATAAAGCATTCATTTATTTACTTCCATTTAAGAACACAGGAAAATGCAATTTATCTCTAACTTCTCTGCAGAAGCAAACTGTGGGCAATTTACTAATGCAACTCAAACAGCATTCAAAATGCAAGTGGTCGACCAGTATCGATACAAAACTTAACTAACACTTCTTTTGTTTTCTCTCCATATACACGAGTACCCTAAACAAAAAGTAAAAAATACATGCAGAGAATCTGCAACATTTACACAGACACTAATCAGACCATGGATTTAAAAGTCAATGCTTCGGTGATGGGAGGCAGGAGGGCTAACTACTGAACCAATGTGCCACTAAGGTTTTAATCTATTAACTTTATTTTATTTAATGAATACAAACTTCTTTTATACTAATCATTTAATGATTCAAAATTGTGAGTGTGAGCTATGAAACAAAAAAATGGTTTGAGAGCACATGTCTCATATCCAAAAAGACATCCTTTAAAACAAATACAAAACTGAAACACATGAACATAAAGGAAGAAATAGTTTAAGTGATACCATACAGTATATGTTCAAGTTGTCCATTTTAAATTAGGAAGACCTTTATTATGACTATTAAAAACAATTTAAGAAATAACTTGATAACTGGGAATGTTTATCATTTTAAGATTTATTTGATTAACAGCATCTTAAAGGTGTTTAATCCGTGAAACCCTGCCTTGGCACAATTACGATGAACTCATTCAGTATCGGTCTTGCAGCACTAATTCTGGAAGAAGGAATCATTGTTCGAAAGTTTGAAAACAGATATTCTGAGATATGTTTTTTAAAATCAGTCTATTTAGATTTTTTACATTATTTTGGTATCTAACACACACACCCAAGCAGACTCACTTCACAGAGTTCCCAAAATCTTAATTGTGACTATATGTGTGGTGTTTTCTGCACATTTCTGTAGAATTACTTACATGGCTGAGTTTCTCCATATGAGCCACCAATAGTGGGAACCTGTGAGCTAAAGCTGAATCATTTTCTGTGCTGACTTGCTTGACAAGAGAACGGAGCAAAACCTCTCCATCATAAGCAATTGGAAGAATGGACGTCAGTTTTACAGAAGTATTGCATAGGGCTGACATTACAGCAGCTAAAAGCCGACTACTTGATGTCCTGAAGTTTGCTTCTTGAATATCCTATAGCAAATGTTACAAAAAAGTAAAGACAGACAATGAAATCTGAACATATCTTAATGCTATTAAAAACTTTAAGCAGTGACCAAAGAAACAATATGTACAGTATATAAACAATATGCACATTAAATTTGATTTCAAATCAGGGTATTTGAGAAGCACACTATAGGGAAGAAAAATGTTTGGTTAATTTGGTTAGATACAAACAATTCTTTTTTCTTATCAAAATACACAGGAATTTCTTATTCTCTTCTTTTTAAACTCACTTTATCCAATCTCATAATTCGAATAAACGCTGACAATTACTAATAGAAGACAGAGGTGCTAAATTATACAGAGAAACAACCGCTTCAGTTCATTTCCACTTGATTAATCATTAAAAAAACATCCTCCTAAATAAAGACATTATAAAGAGATAGATAGATAGATACATATACAGTCATACACGGAGCTGCTGAAAAGGCTGCCACTCAGATATCATGGAAATATAGTTTAATTTTCAGTAAGAAGCGAATAAACCGTGTTAAGAATTTCTGGAATAACAAAATAAAACTAAATAATTATATTTGTTTATTTAAAACAGGGCCAATTTAAAAGAAGGAATCGGTTGTAACAAAAATCTGCACCCAATGTGGTCCCGCATGGGTGGAGTTGTACAACCAGGTTCTTAATTGGAGGTAGCAGTGGTGACATTCTGTTAGTACATTTACTTATTTTAATGTAAGTACTTGTTAAATTTGTCATTTATATAGAAGGATCATTCCAGCACTTTATGGCAATCTTAGGAATTAAGAAAAGTGTAACTTTAATTTCCCCTTGAAATTCAAAATGATGCGCATAGCCTTTTGGTACACACAACTCTTTTTAGTTTATACTGTATTTGTAATTGTATCTTGCTTATTAGGATGTTTAAGCTGTTATTTGTAATTTTCCTAACCAGCAGCCAATCAGCAACAAGATAACAAGAAGCAAATTGAGCCACCAGCTACCAGTGATTGCCTTCGCAAGTAAAATTCGAAGTCAAAGAAACGATTTTTCTGAATAGCATATACAATGACAACAACTTATGATCTACCAGCAACTTCTGTTATGATTTAAGTCACTTTAAAATTTAATTTCTACTTAAACTATTTTTTTTTCTCAGCTTTTGAAAATAGTTTTGGAAGTTTACGACTATAGACTCCATTATTATTTCTTTCTTTCTCAGGTGTGCATTTAAAATTTTTTATTTTTAGTTCTGTTAGATGGTTAAAGTGGCACTATTTTTCACAAATATCTGTAATGCATTTTTTGTTATTTGAAATTTAAAAAAATTCAAAGGAAACAATGTCAGCTAAATATGTGAGAGTTATTTTAAGAGGTTGAGTACTACTGATGAATATTTTACCACAGGCAATCACTGACTATTGCCCCTCATTTCAAAACTTTCCAGTGTTTCCTGACACACTTCTAAATAGGTTAAGAATGTGGTACCGTACACTTTATTTAGAGAACAAAAACATTACACTGAAATTTAGAAAAACGAAACAAAAATCTAACTATTGTTAAGATAATTAAAGGAATATAAAGAAGTTCTACTGCAAGATTTTTTGTTCTGAACACAAATTAGATAGGATAGATACTTTATTAATCCCAAGGGGAATTTCACATACTCCAGCAGCAGCATAAAAAAAATATTTTTTATTACAAAAAACAATATTAAATTAAAGATTGATAATAATTCAGGTAAAAACAGACAATAACTTTGTATGATGTTAACGTTTACCCCCCGGGTGGAACTGAAGAGTCGCATAGTTTGGGGGAGGAACGATCTCCTCAGTCTGTCAGTGGAGCAGGACATTGACAGCAGTCTGTCGCTGAAGCTGTTCCTCTGTCTGGAGATGACACTGTTTAGTGGATGCAGTGGATTCTCCATAATTGATA